>NW_010135711.1:35948-57438 GCF_000699245.1 Pterocles gutturalis
GGCAGGATTCATCTGACTAGAGAAATATACAGGGTCAGTATCTATACCTGGACTTCTGCCCAGAATTTTTACTGCATTTAGGGTTCTGTTAATCACTGGCAGGGCACTTCCTCTACAAGACTACTAAGGATAAGAGTATTTAGCAACATGTCTAAGGGCAGTACTTGCACGCTGTACCTGCTCGTTCTGGTAGGCAGTAACAGAAGTGAAGACGGTCTCAGGGAAGCTGAAGACTTGGAAGATGCTCCAGCGGACGCTGAAGAGGTCATCCGCCTGCACGATGTGGAAGCGAGGCTTGTAGCGGTGCATGGAGTGGAGGATGATCTGGCACAGAGACAAAGGTGAAAGTTTCCATGTGCAACCACTGCCAACGGACTGTGCAAAGTCTCCTGCAGAGCCTCCCAGGACACCCATCTCAAAGCAGGGATGCCTGCCTGGGACTGCTCTCTGCCTGCCTCAATAGTGACAGCACAGACTAACGCCTAAAGATCTCACTTATTTCCCCTTAACATTAATCTACAACAAATTCCAAAAGAGCACAGCACAAAGCACAGCTACAACATACATGCCCGTGTTGATCCAGTGTGTTGTTGGTGA
Organism: Pterocles gutturalis; assembly: GCF_000699245.1. NCBI lineage: Eukaryota > Metazoa > Chordata > Aves > Pterocliformes > Pteroclidae > Pterocles > Pterocles gutturalis. Next base: position 36,546 of record NW_010135711.1, read on the forward strand.
GCTTCAGTTTCTGGAAGGAGACGGGTTCTTTCATCCAGTGGCTGCCAGGAGCTGGAGAATCTGGGTGGACGTAGGTACGACAAGGGAGCTGGGGCTCTGCTTTTCCAGCAACTTCCCACTGATCTTTATTCCACTGTGAAGGGAAAAACAGAAATCTAGAGCTTAAAAAAGAATTATTTTCATTATAGGAAAACTCCGGCAGCTTTGCTTCACTGATGATTTAGCGGACTCCTCTGAAGCACAGTCCTGACACGTAGCAGATTTTCTCTTGTAAGCCAATGATCATGTTACCAAAACAGCTCCACATTTAGGCTTCATTTTTTCTCGTTTTCTCCCTTTCTCACAATGGCTGTCAGAGAAGTCTGACATTAATCATGATTAAAACTCCCGCTTACAAGGAAAATTAGTTACCTTTCCAGCTGCTCCCCAAGCAAAACTGACAAATAATTCCAGAGAGGCATAAAATCCACCAATTACTTCTGAACTTTGTCCACAGACAATTTATATCATCCTGGCCAGTGAAGCACAAAGATTAATCTGTTTCAAATGAAGATGGAAGGACAGCATACCTTCTATTATTTAAAGTACTTACCTTGTACCTGAAGTTGTCCATTGGCACAAAATCTACCAGCATGAGGTACTTGGCATATGGGATTAAGCCAGAGACTTTGATTTTGCATTGTGGAAACATTCGTCTGAAGGAGAAATGAAATATACAGTATAAGGATTTCTCAATAAAGTGGATATTGTCTAATGATCGAGCAGCGGGGCATGTTTACTCACTATTGTACAAAGTTCTGGCAGCAGGATTCCTACAGGCCAGCTATTGAACATTTTTACCATTTTACTGATGTATTGTCTAATCCTGTGGGTTTAGGTGGAACAGGCACTAACAGGGCAGCAGCCACTGATGGCCTGACATTGGTACTGCTTTTGTTCTTCTAATTCCTGTAACACAACAGTGGGAAACTTAAAATAAAATACTTGGAATTTGGATGTAGTTCCTAGCCTTGTGAAGCTATCACAGACCTGGAGGATAGATTAGAGTGTTTCCTAGCGTGGGTAGAAAACGTGCTCTCATCTAAGAGCGCATCTAGCTTTCCATCCAGTACTCCCTGCCACCACTTTCATCTTCTGACTCTGCAAAAAAGCTTTGACACCTACCTCCCTACCCAAAGGGATTATTTCAGCTCACAGCAGCTTTGACATAATACATTACAATTTCATATTCTTTCTCTGCAAGCTCCACAACGCATGACTCATTTATACTTTAGTCTGCACACACAGATCATTACCATTCTACACCATGTTCTTGTCTGCAAATGCAGACTCAAAACCAGGTATTTACTGCTCAACTGCTGCTGCCTGCGACCAAGGCGAAGGAAGCCCAGGGCACGTGCAGGGACAGGAAGAACATCAGTGTTAAGTGCTGAGATAAGAGTACAGAAGTTTTCTCAGCACATCAGCCCCACAGTGACCTTCGGCACTTCACAGTTTGGACTTTTATGACAACCTGAAAACGCAATTCTTCTGCCAGAGGCAGAGAGATGCATATAATTGCCTAAAAAACTAGTTTAAAGGCCATCATTCAAAAAATGAGCACTCGGAGGGGCGTGGTGTGGGCAGCCATCCTGCTCCCCTCACCTCCCGGATTTGGTGATGATCATCTCAGTTCCTATCTGATGGAACTTCATCCAGAGATCCATGTCCTCCAGGGTGACCACGATGGAGCTCTGCGGGTAGGGCTCCAGGCTTGGGGAGGGAAGTGCCTCACACGGTGCTTTCACGTCTGCCGAGAGAGATAAAACAGGAACTTCAGGCAGGCAGGAGGGGAGCCGGTGGGAAGCAGCCCCTCCTCAGCCCCTCCTGCTCAGAGACAGGGCCCTGAGACGCAGCGCCTGCACCAGTGCTCCCAGTGCCAGCTCCCTCCAGCACAGGGAGTTAACAAATTACAGACGGGGTCCGTACATCTGTCCGTCACTCCTCCCACCTGGCCACGGTACATCTCAGCCCAAACCACCGTGCAGGGCACAGCGCTGGCTCAGCTCAGGGACCCCACTGCTGGGATTTCTCCCATGAAGGTCCCAGGTGTTGCCAAGAACTAGGGAGCCTGTGCCACAATACTCTTAAAGAAAATCCATTCTTTTCCTTCTAAGGCTTTTTGTTACTTAGTCAGCTCAGAAGGCATAAAGGCTTCTCCAACACGTTTCCTTTTAGCTGTTAAATTATTTTGTAGAGATTTCTGTGTTGCAGAAACTCAACCTGACTTCCTTTGTTCCAAAACCCAGACTGGCAGGAGCCATAATCCACTTTGATTCCTACTCTGGTATGATCAGGGTTACACAAAACACTCCAGCAAGAGAATAAGTCAAAAGCTGAAAGGATTGGAAAGATTTTGAGTGTACCAGTGGGTAACGGGAGAAAATGACAGGTAGGTCTGGTAGCAGAGGTGAAAAAAATCTCTCCAGAGGACAAAAAAAGGGATAGACAGGAGACCCAAATGTAAGTGGAGGCAAGGAAGGGAGGTGGCAGAGCCAGAGCACAGAATATTCTGAAAACAGGATAGCAGCTCTGAAGTGGACTGGGAGATGGAGACCACCGAGGAGCCCGTGACAGCGGTGGAAGGTGCCTGAGCAGTAGCACACCACGGCACATCAGAGGAGCTGATGGTTCCCACTCCCCTGTAGAGCTGTTTGGACTAAAAACCTCCTGCAGGAGCTCTTTACTAGACTGTAGCACACGCAGTATTGCTGCTGCCACCCTGAAAAGCCCAGGCAAAAAAACCCCAAAAAACAGTCAATTTTAGGTCAAAAATGTGACCTGGTACAGCTACTGGGAGACTGATTTCATACCCAGTAAGGCTTCCCTAACACTGCCCTGCACCCTGACCAGGTATTGATGAGCCCGCCCGGCTCGCAGGGCACTCGCAGGAGCAGGGCTGTCCTTGGTCCAGCGCCGGCCACTTCTGCTGCCATCACAGCTATTTGTTTAAAAGGGAGATTTTGCTGCCTCTTGGTCTGGATCAGATCTTATTCTGAGCATAGCAGAAATAAGGGATTTTCACCTTGTTACAGCTTTCCTAAGCAACATCTTCAAAAGCAGCAGCATGAAAAGTAGACAACTATTTCCAGAGAAATCAACTTTTTTCCAGAAGGAAACATCTTTCCACAAAAACAACCCAATGCAAGTCAAAGGGGTTCTTCCCACAGTACTGAGAAGTTAAAAAAACCCAAAACATTTAAACATAATGCTGTCAGTTTATGAAGGTCTTTAGGCATTTAAAAAAAAATATCCTCTGCCCTTTTTTCTGCTTTGATCCAACATTAATGAACTGGGTAAGAAGTGACACCTAGTCTGCTCACTAAGATTAGCCTGTTAACATCTTCTTACTAAAGCTGGCCCCATATCCTCTTGCAAAGACATGAAAGCTGCCACGAGACCATGCATGCGGTAGCTCAGTGCAGCACATGTATCAAAAGGAGTTACAATAAAATTGGGCTGATTTCCCACAGGAGTCATCCAGTCACAAATACATGCAAACAGATTTTGATTAGCTAGACAGATGCTCACTCCTTTGCCAAATAAATTTTACAATTAACATTTTTGTAAGCGAATTCCAATGCCGTTAAATGAGACTACCACAAGGCAGATCTCAGGAGCCCTTATTGAGGAGAGACTTCCAAAGAAATCAAGAGGAATTGAAGGGAAAGGAGCTCAATACTGAATTGAAAATCAAAGGCAGATGTTATAATCTGTTTTTCACCAAAATGAGTCCACAATATGCCTGTATGAGCAAGATGTTACAGGAGACAGGGAAAAAGAGCTGCGCATACACTAAACACTGCAGCAAAAAATTTTAAAATGTAGTTAATGTCTCTCACCCTGCAGGTTTTGTGTGCACAGCCTGAGGCTAGAGAACAGGACATGAGCAGTTTGCATGGGGAATGGGACCCCAGCAACGGTGTGAGCTTGCTCACGGACCCCAGAGCTGACTGCAGTTGGCTCCAGCGGCATTCTGCAGCGGTGGATCCATTTGCAGGATCCACTTGGGATTTGCTTTGCAAAGCCAACAGCTGGCTTGCACGGCACATCAGGGTCACTCCTAGTTTGTGCCTGTGCAACTAATGCCAGGACTCAGGCACATCTCCCCCACAGACGCCTGCGTGTTGGAACTGCAGCATGAAGCGGGCTGCGGCAGGGGGTCCAGGCACTGAGCTGAACTTGTTAAAGCTGTACTTCTATTGTTTCTTCTTCTGTGTAACTTCGTTTTTATTTTAAGTATTATTTGAAAGAGATCGTTAAACATTTTCCAATAGTTTTACTTCTAAGCTATTTTAAAAGTACTGTAATTATCATCATTGTGGTGGTAACACCACACGAGGCACATTTTAAGACACTCTTTATGCCAAGATGAGGTTCAAAACGAAGACAGCCGCTATGATAAAGGCAATGAAAATTAAGAGACCTTCAATCTAGTCCATGCTTAATTTTAAAGTCCTTATACAAACACAAGCAGTTTGTCCTCCAATTTCTGTATGTAGAATGGGCTGTACATATCTTTTTCCTATCTTGGAGATGGAAAGGACAAGACCAGAAATGAAAGTCAATTCAGTAATGCTTGCAGGAGGGACAAGATCTTTGGATAGAAGATGCTGGAGTATAATCCTCCCACCTAAAGCAGTCCCTCAAGTAATTCTCAATTACTGACACAACATTATGTCAGAAAATTTGTTGCTGCCTTCCCAAAATGTATGGGATGGGGTTTGCAATACTGGGAAAACTCCACAAAGGCAAAAAGTATGCTTCTTACCTTCACTAAAATCAGTTATTATTACATTTGTTGCTGTTATCTGCTGAGTGAAGAAGTCCAACACTAGCAGCTATCCAGTGTCCACACGGAAGGAATGGAAGCCAATATATAAAGCTATCCCAGAAATTAATTGTGCCAATAACAAAAAAACCTCTCTGACCTTACAAATGTCAGTAGAAACATCCCAACCCTCTGGAAGGAACCTCATTTCTCAGAACTAGACAACTTTTTGTCAGTAAGTACTGTGTTTCTCTGAGTGCAATGGCTTTACCTCTCAAACGCACCCAGTCGTCAGCTGGAGTATTTCTGCTGTGGGGTCATACACCAGAAACAACTCAGTAAGAAAATGAGATGACTTCTGCAATAGTTGGAATCTTTAACATGATAAAATACCGTCATACAGTCTGTGATTTTTTTGTTGTTGCTCTTTTGCTTTTCAAGTCAAAATTCTCTTGAAGTGGCAGAAATTGGTATGAATCAGATCAACACAGTATGCACTGCTTTACGAAAACCCAAAACAACGGCGAAGGTGGAAAATTATCTGAGTCACTGCACGTGTATTTGGCTTATGAATGGAACAACACATTGCAGAGGTAGAGAAAGGAAGCTGAGAATACCCAGCCACCTCTAACCTGGATGTGAACTGCATACCTAAACTAGGTAACTAGTTGTTTCCTTCTGAGGTAGAGTAACAACTAAGACAAATCTGAGGTTCAGTTATACTGACAAACTGGTGCCTCTGGACTGGCCCTTAGTTTCCCAATGTGTCTCTGTCGTTGTGCCCAATCTGATCATGCCCCACGCAGAAGAGGTTAACAGCATGTTATGAGATGAACTGATGAAGAAAAACATAAATAAAACCCTACAGAAATCACAAAAATCCTGTGTTTGGGCATGAATCTGGTAGAAGTGGGGTGCACCTGCTTGGGGTTTATACTTTCAAAGGGCAGAGAAAAAACAAAAGAAAAAGCAGGTAGTTCATATCAGAACTATTATATGCAATATAATAAATATTTCCAAACCTTTTGTGGCCTTCAGCCTGAAGGAACTCAGGGTACTTTGCAGACAACACACTACTAACACCTCGTGCCTCCCGTGAAGGGTCAGACTGCACAAGATGATACGGGTAAGGGAGTTTTGGGCACAATTGTGAGTAAACCTTTGCTACCTTATAAAAGATCTTCCAAGGCTCAAAAAGAACACTTACAACCACAATTTCTCAACTATTCCTACAAACACCCCCCCCCCCCCCTTTTTAAAACTTCCCCACAAACCCCCCCCCCCCCCCATTTTAGAAATCCTCTCCAGCCACACACACTCTAAATGCTGGTAACCTTCAGGAGCACTTGTTCTCTTTCTAAAATGTTCGTACGCTCTAGGTGTGAGTCTAGGATCTTTCCATGCAATAAGGAAAAAGACAGTCCTTTACTTACCTGGTAAAGCTTGCATTTTTCCATGTACTGTGGAGTCTAGGAGCTTGCACAGCTGAGAGAGACAACGAGAGTTCTTAGAAGTGGAGCCAAAATAGTCCAGTTCAACAGCAGGTCTGATTTCCTGAAGCAAGCAAAAGCCCTTCCTTCTGAGATCCAGTGTCAAGAGTGACCGGGATGAGGATGGAACTCCAAGCACAGCCTAGCCAAGGTGAGTTCCTGTTTTATGGAGGCTAATGAGCAGGGAGGAGCTTCTCGCCAGGGCTGTCCCCTTGCAATCCTTTGATGTCCAAAGGGACAAAGAGAGGAAGGATCTGCAGCAATGGCTGGGGCTAAGGGAAGAAAATCAAAGAGAATTAACATGGCTTTGACATACAGGAAACCCTACAGGGGAAATGCACCTTGATTTACTGCTAACTCACTTTTAAACAAATAAAGACAACACCAAAAACATCAGTTGAAGACAGCTACAAATTTAAAAAAAAAAAATCCCTTAAACAGAAAACAGGAAAATTTTCCCTCTGGCTGTTCCATGGACTTGATATAATTTTCATCGCCACAGAATCATTTTACTGTTGATTTCTGGTATCAGAATTGGGACTGTATTGAGGTTGTTCCTTCCCAAGTGGGTGATTAACAGTCTGTGGTAAAGTTTGCTCTCACAACTGGGATGCTGCAGCAAGGCATTCATTCACCAACAGATGTCTTCCTCCCTAACAGACACACATCTGATGACACAACACCAGTTACCTAACCCAATCTCTGCATTCACAGCCTTTAACCGCACAGGTAATTTTCCTCCTGCGCTGTTTTTCTGTGGCAGGGTCCTCAGCACTGCATCACATCTGTTCTGAAGCTCAGAACCAAGGCTGCTCTACATGCACGATCTTTTCAGCAGAGCTGAACAATGAAACAGCGTCACTGTTTAACGACAGCCACGCTCGCTATCATTTTACCGGCACCACACTCCTTCAGCTGGAACCCTCCAAGGCTAGTGCAAGTGATCCAGGAGTCTCCTGGTGGATCAGGCACTGGTTTTAGGCCCTGCTCAAGACTGAATGGCTGAGCAGAAACTGAAGGACTTGAGCATTTTCCCTTAATTAGTTTATTCTGCACGTGTGACCATTAGCTTTTGTACTTACAAGTGCTTACAAGTGCTAAGAGACAGCAATCAAGCTTCAGGGCACAAAACAGCCACTGCACCTCGGTGAAGAAGGGAGTTCTATGCATTCACATACAGAAATGGCTATACTAACCTTTAAAGGTCAAAGATATTCAAAAAGAGGAGGGCAAAAGCAGGATACCAGCCTCGGTCAGCCAGCGTTGGATCCTGCACAGCAGATCTAGGAGCTCTGTTCATTTCAAAGAGCATTGCTGTAAGGCTGCAGTTGATTCATGGTCTAGTTTTGCTCCCAAATAAAACAAACTTTTTTTTTTTTTTTTTATTATTTTGTCAGTGATGTTTTGCATGTCAGACAAAAAATCAGATGTCCCAATAACATATTCTGAATTTATTTAGTCAGTTTCTATAACTGAACAACATCCCTTTAGTTCTGCTTTTACTGCCTTTAGGAGCAGGCAATGCAAGGACATGTAAAGGACAAAGGAGTTCAATTAGCTCTTTTCCAATAGCATACTGAATTTTAGGCATCCCAGTACCAGGCAGGGAGAGAAAAGCCAAAGTGTAGTGTGGCAAGGAAGAACGATTAGTAGGAAGGGGTTGGAGAGTTCGAGAAGTCCTAAGGAAGATTTTATAGCAGGAGATGGTCTATTGGCTCCTGGCACCTTTGAAGAACCACATCCAGCCTTCCTAATGTCCCTTGAAAACTACTGGATAACACAGAAGACCACAGGCTCTTCTCTTTCCGCTGATTTGGGGACATCCAGAACTGGGGAGACTCAGGTGACTACCATGTGGTGCAACAACATCAGCTTGTAGCTCAACTGGAGATTATTTATTACATATGTGGAAAAACCAGAAGGAAAAAGAGCAGCTGAATAGCAAGGTCAAATCTCCTCTGCTTGTCCACGCACAGCTGCTGCCACACACAAACAAAACAGGATGCAGAAATGCTTTTCTACTCTGCTACAAAAGGAAAGCTAGCATCAAATATGCCCCCTCCACATCCCGCTTTTCTAATGCTAGTATTTCAATTGTAGAAAGCAGAAAAGACAACCATAATCAGAATCTGAAAAGGAAAATTAGAACAAAAATTGGGTCAGATTCAAGCTAGCAGCGAGATGGATCAACATCCCACACAGTATGAAACTGCACAGCAACAGCAGCAGCACTGGGAATTTCAGACTTCACCTGACAAGAGCGTGGGATGTGTATCATGACTTTCGGCTTCTTCCACAGAAGGGTAGGAGATGGTCTCCTGCTGCCAGTTCGTTTGCATACTGCGCATCAGCATGTCTAGAGAGCACACATTTGCTGCAAGTACTCAAATCCTTTTGGCCTTTCCCAGCTGATTGATGGTGAAGGTGGAGTCATTAATTACCCACGTCTGGTTAACAACTAGCTTTCTCCCAGCCATTCTAGTTGCACTGGAAAGGTTTTAAGAGTAGAAAAAAAAAAAAGTGAATTTGTTCCTATTGCTAGAAAGTGTGGCTAACTGGAGCAATGCCCATGAAATTTGTCACTAGCAAGGTGGAAATTTAGCACATTACCCTCTCATCTGTCTGTCCATGGAGAGCCCTCAGGCAGTTTGCTGGGAGTCAGAGGTGAATGTGCTGGTGTCTAACAATTCACTGGCAAATTGGAGGCTGAGGGGGAGGAAAGGGATGGGAGAGATAGTGGATCTGACATGTGTAAGTCAGTGACACACACAGCTCTGCTCCAAGCTCACTTACAGCAGCAGGTACAAATCCTGCGGAGCCCAGCTCTAACAGTAGGATCTCCCCCATGCTGAAGGGGACAGGTAGGGCAGCAGAAGGGAGGGGACGTGTGATGTGACAAAAGCAGAGGCCAAGAGCTTTTGCTTTGCATCTCTTTGAGGAGGTTGATTAGAAAGAAACATTCCCCTCTGGGTTTTGCAGTAAGGCAAATGTTTTCTGTCACTTCTCCCACACGTGAAGCTTTAACCCTTAACACTCAACAGGACCCTGCAGGGAACTGCTCTGCACACATACCATTCCCCTTTCCTACCTTCTGAACTGGGAGCTCCTTGAGATGGGGTGATCATCTCGGCATCTCTGGCTGGTGTCTGGGTCTTGCAGACTGCGGGAGAACAGGTAACACGTGTCAGCTAGCAGGAGGCTTCGGCCACCAGGATCTGAGTCTGCGCATAGCTGCGCAGGATGCACCACCACTGTCCAGGCAGAGCTTCCAGGGCAGCACTCTGCCCTGAGAGCAAGATCAAGTGTAAGGCATGAAGTCATTGTCCAGAAGACTGCTGAAATGCAGCATAAATCTGGAGTAGTGTTAATGATCTTTTCAAAGGGCCAGTCTTGGGCCACTGCTCGTCTGTATCAGCACTTGGGTGCAGCAGCCAGCAGTCCAACCCCTGCACACTCTCCACTGTGCACAGGGCTGTGAGGAAGCGTTATCTTATCAGCTCTAATAAAACTGGGCTTAAGTAAAGCTGTGTTGCCTGAGTCTGCACAAGTGAGAAAAAATAACATGGAGAAGTGCAAACTGCATTTAAGTGATATTCCCTTCTGAAACATGAAGATAGCCTTGCTGCCATTCCAGTGTGACTCATCTAGCAAATCCCCACCTGGCACATGAAGGCCATGGTCCCAGAGCGTCTTGGCAACTCTTTACAAAGGATACTCTGCCATCTGCATGGGATGAATACTGAAAATGCAGAAAGACAGTGTAGCATTAGCAGGACCCAAAATAAAATACATAGATAGCTCCACACTGAGCTACTTATTTCCACGCTTAATTAAGAACATGAATTGGCCTCAGACTCTCCAGACAGCTTGAGAATCCACAAATCCGACAGTTAAACACAGGCTCAGCTCGCTGCGGAGCGAACGGGGCCTGATGACGCACACAGGGCCATGGGGAAAAGGAACGTTCTTCCAGAGAAAAAGCCTGATTGAACTATCGCTCCTACAGCTGTGCCAGCCTCGAAGCACGTGACCCCTCGTCCTTGCTAGCGACCGACATCTCATATAGAAAAAAAGGGCAATACGAGTGCAGCTCCCCAGGCAGCGCTGGCTGCCCCGGTGAACAGAGCGGGGCTGGTCAGGACAGCGTGGCTGCGCTCCGACGGCATGGGCACAGCCTGAATTCAGGCAGCTTTATGAGCAAGGCTCTGCGGGCACCCAGAGGAATGGTAAAAGCTTGACATCCTCTGAGGAAGCACTATGTTTAACTTCCTATCATTTGGTAGGGATGAAAACCCCATGCTGAGCCCCACATTCTATCACCCCCAAATCCTCCCTCTCCTCTCAGAAAGCAAAAATCACATTTGGCAAAACAAAACAGCTGGCTGGAGAGGGCCTGTTGGTGACAGCTCAGCACTAATTCACAACAGGGTCCCCGGGCTGAGGCGCAGCGCTGCAGGGACGGCCACATGCCCGCACCCCCCAAAGGAGGCTGCATTTCAGCACTGACAGATCTGTTTTGGAAGGGAACGTGTGAAAGTGGCTCATGTAAATGAAAAGCTGCACACTGTAAGTGTAACACAGGGCTTTTCCTCTTGCAGGTTTGTGGATTGAGGTATCTGGCCGCAAAGCTGTGCTCCTGAACTAAAGCAAGGAGGATGCTCTCCTGCCTCCCCTTTATCATATCCGCTTCCCCAGCCCTCCTGCAATATGCGCCCTTCTCCCAGCAGTTAGCATTCAGACAAGAAGGGAAATACTTAGCAGCCACTTAACAGTGAAGGCTGAGTTTGGCCTCAAAGGCTACAGTCCAGAGTCAAATGCAAAATATTTCTGTCTAGAGCTCTTTCAAGTTCTCCCAGACTCCTGATGTTAGGTGCACTGTTTTCCTGCCAGCCCATTGTGTTTCCCAGACACAGCTCAGCACCCTGTCCCACTCAAATCCACAAAAAATAAATACTGAAAGGACTTCGAAACCGCAAGAACAGCTTTGCAACCCAGCACAGGAAAGGGCCATAAAGCTTTTGCTCTCCTGCCCTGGGCAAGGCCATCTTCCTCCCTACACCTGGGGACACAGCAACCCTGCCAGAGCCCGCTGCCCTCCAGCAGGAGCCGTAAAGGATCAGCCCTAGGACGCAGGCAGCAAACAGCTCTGGCTTAACATCCCTACCTAAATACTTTTATATTTTTACACACGTGCACACACTCACATGCAAAGAGAAGCATCAGGCAGGGCTTGCAAACTGCTGACAGTTTACTTAACCGTGAATTGAGATCAGGAAAAAATCCTGAGCAGAATGCATTTTGCTGAATGGAAGCCCAGCTGACCATGCCTCAGCAACCACTATTAAAAAGCTGATCTTTTCAGGAAAAAGCAGCAGCCTGAACCCAGAAGCTTGTATCTGAACTTCTTGGACTTTCCAGATTGCAGATACACTGTCATACTACTGTGGTTTCTGTAAAAGTTTATTTTTGTTGGTGCACAAGCATCTGTAAAGCTGTGAAATCAGCAGATAAAAAGCCAGACTTCAATCCCAGTCAGTTAGCAAGTTACTTTGTTTTGCCAACACAGATCTATTCTATCAGTTTCATAAGGATGTTTCCATACACTGTTCATCACAGTAAGGTTCTAATCAAAACAGGAAATCAATAAACAGTGTAATTCCCAATCAAAGGAACTATCTTCAAAGAGTCAATGAAAATTGTTAAGATTTAAAGGTCTGGGAACTTAAAAATAGAAACTGTTGTGAGGTGTACAGAGCTGAGTAGAGCTCAGCTCCTCCAACATCACTATTGACTCGAAGGAACTTTTTGAGGAAGATCATTAAAAATTACCAGAAAGCGTGAGAGAACAATTAAACCATACACGGTATATTTTGATTCAGAATATTTTACAATAAATCATGTTTCATTTTACTAAGATTTTATTACTGCTTTTTTTTTTTCCTTTCATGGGATTATTTATCATTTATTTAAAAAATATCTATAAAAAATTATAGCCATAGGACACATACAACTGTGTGTACATCTCACAGGAGGAAGGGCACTGAACCCACAGCACGTCTAACCAACCTGTAGAGTCTGAGCTGAGCTATTTATAGGATCTCCCATAAAAAAAAAAAAAGAATGCCAAGACAGACTAATGCAGCACATCCCACAACAGAGTTTTTGAAAGCTGATATAAAGCATAATGATGGGACAGACATAATCTGTAGGAAAGTTTAAAGTCAGTAACAAAGAGCTGGAAATATGTATTCACTTTATGCAGAAAGTCCTTGGATGAACTCTGAGCTGTAGTTTTTCTCACCCAACTTGTTCATCGCCTGGCAGCAAAATGACACTGGTGTCCACAGTAACAATATTCAGGCAAGAATTCTTCAACATCACCAATAATTAAAAAAAGCACCCATCAGATTGCATGGATTCCTCAAATCAGCTCTGGGCTGAGGCTGTCATATAAACATACGTGAATTGACATCATCACAGCTACCACTTTCTCCTGCAATCCCTAATTTGTCTAGATTTTTTCCTCCATTCTTCTCATATTGGCAAATTCCCCGTAGTCACTCTTTGTTGCAGTCACAGGCAAGAGCACAACCTCCAGGCAGGATCACAGTCCCAGGGCTCCCTCCCCCTACCCAGCAGATTGTGAGATGTTTATGACCCCGCTCTTATGGCTCTGGAGGTGCCGAATGGCCTTTTTCCCCCTCCAAGTCTCAGCTCCTGATGGGCAGCTACAGACCAACTTTTAGCCGGTTTGGTCCGTAGTTGTGGATTTTATTGCCCAGTTTGTCTCTTCAGCTCACATTTGTAAGCTCCAGAGTAGATTTTTCCCTGGGTAACACTCTGCAGCTCAAAGAACAATTCTTGGTTTTATTACATCCTTAGTGATTAAAGGGATATTTAAACCTCACTATGCTCCCTGCTGTGAATATAAAAGCCTAGCATCATTTTGGATAGATGTGTTTAGAAAAATAAATTAAAAATCAGCCCTACTATAGCGGACAAATGCTTTTAAGTTGTAAAGAACATCAGGCACTTGAATGATTTAAATATATTGGTTGCAATTCCTTGAGAAACCAAGGGACGACCCATGGCTTTGAGCTATCTGAACAGTTACACAGATGAGTTCTGCTTGGACTGAGGTGTGCAATGACTTCATTATACTGAAAATACTGGATTTCATCTACTTAGGCATAAATTACTTAGATTTCCTCTCCTCTCTAACCTAGCGATCTCTAACACACACATAATAAGTACCATTCTTAAGAACACAACCTTTGCTTTTGTGATGGCAGAACTGTTTTTAAATGACGCACTTTGTAACCTAAGCTATGCCTGCCAACCAAATATCGATACAAACAACAATATAATGTAAATTCAACAGAAATATTTAAATTCTGCTAAGAAGAGTGCTGGAGAGTGTGCAGGAGGAAACTGAAGTCATATTTGAGAGCAAGCATTCCTTCTGAGCACAGATTAGATGGTTATCAATAATGAGGTCACTGGTTTTGCCACCCCCGAATATTGCAGTTACTGGTTTAAGCTTCTGCAGGGAGCTACTGCTGGGTCAGATTTGGTGAGAGTTAAGTCTGCCTGCAATGCAGGTTTGGACTCACCCCAAGAAGCTCATAGCACCCCTCCTCCTCGCTGCTAGCTTGCTTTACTCCTTGGTGCTGCTCAGCTTCTTCCTCCCAATAGAAAGTAAAAAACTGAAACAGGCAGATTTTGGCAGAGGGAAACAAATACTCAACGCTTGTGCATTACTACAACATGTACCTTGTGGCCCGTCCTGAGCTTTGACTGATGCTCTTCTCATGACTGAGGCATTTAAAAAGGAGCTTTCCTGTTTGGATTCTCTGCTGTCTACTATTATGTTAACTCACATTGCAGCCATTCCTTCAGACAGAGCATTTTCAAAAAACCCACAGGATCCACTTCATGTGTGTGACTTCTACGCTTCTGCCAAGTTGGGCTGAAATCATAAAAGTAGGTTAAAAAAAGTTATTAGGAGGGAAACACTGGCAGCAAGATCACACAAGTCTTTCGACATGTTTCACATAAGGTCTGGTTATGACAGGACAATTTAGTATTCAATTTTTCTGCCTCTCCATGATGTTCCTGCCACATGAATTCTGTTTCCAACAAGGAAACAAAAGCAGCCAAATATAACCACTGGATGCATATGTGAAATTGCATACAGTTGAGCAGGAAAGTCTTCTGTTAGTCTGCTGTAAAACAAATTGGTAAAACTACATGTAATTCTTATCACTTCATTATCAAAGCTGGTGGGGAACTGGAGGGCGAGTGGATGAACTGAACCTCAGAAAAGTTGGTAAGTAAACCTTCATTGACTGATGGCTCTGTGCACAAAGAAGGAACATGTCTGCAGGGTGTAAACATACAGATGACAGAGGAATGAATATGCTACAAAGGGATATAATTATCTTCACTAGCAGGGATGGAAACGAGAGAGAAGCAGTCTGAACATCCAGGAGAAAACATACTGGTTGTGCAAGAGCAGCCTGTTCACAGAGCAGCAGGCAAAGCCCTTATGGTGTTAGGCTTTTAAATGATTTTTGCACAAACCAGGGACATTGCAGAGACCAGTCCTGCCTTCACAGGAGCAGCAAAGAGGTCTCCAAGATACCTGCTCACCACTTACTCCTATCATTAGTCAAATGACCACTAAATGAATTTTGGGACCACGAAGAAGAAAGTATCTTCTACTGGTGTATGCACAGGCTGCTTCCCAGCGCAAAGGTAAGACACAGGGAAGGAAAAAACCAATGTAACAGGCTGTGCGTGTTTCTGCCATTAGCGTCCTCTTGCTGGGCTCAGGGGTCCTGCCATCAGCTTTTGTACCCAGCTGAAGACTCACAAGAATAAAATCCTATTTTTCCACACACTGTAATTCACAAAAGATCAGCCATTGACTCCCAAGGGAGGCACGACTGCAATCTGAACGTTGCTGAGCCCGGCAGAGCACTCCTCTTCCCCACCCCAGGCCTAGGCCAGAGTGATGGGAAAGGTGACAAGTTATCGAGCCACTGGGTGCCATTTCCCAAGAAGTGCCTTTGGGTGACAGCGGAGATACACTAAAGCCATCAGCCAGCGTGTTAGGGCTGACAAAAGATTGATCCACAGATGAAAGAGGCAGTTTCTCTGCAGCACAAAGTTTACTAGCTATTCTCCTCTCTGCTTTCAGAGAGCTCTACACAGCCCTCAAGGGAGAAAAAGGACTTCAGCTCACACAAGCCACGTCCACTTAGTACATTTAACTCATGCACAGCATTCCTGATTCACCAAATCCTTTTCCATGGCCTGACAAACTCCTGCCATAGGCAGCTCCTCCCATCACAACTTTCTTCCCTGTTATCCAGGATCAGTCCAGAAACAAAACATCCTTGGTGCCAAAAAGTCTTCCCCTTCGAGGAATTCAACCCAGGGCTGTTCTTGTGACAAAGAACCGGGATGGACAACACCTCCCTCTCTCCTGTTTCAGCCCTGATGTTCATGAAAGTGTCAGATTCAGCTTTGCAAGCTGAAGTCCTTTTTTCCAGAACCGATGTAGCTCTGGTAGAGGCAGTGGGAATGTCACATTGATCCTGGAGAGGGATGTGTCCGTCTTTGCCTGGTAAGCGAGGTCAGCCTTGAGGTTGACTTTCTACCTTTCAACACCTGGGTTATGGTCTCTGACTAGTAGAAATGCAGCAAACCCGCTGGCTCATTGTTTAAAGGTGACTGGGGGTATTCAGGAAGGGAACTTGTCAGATGAAAGGTCCTGGGGTAGCACTTACTACGTGAATTTTTTCTTGCCTGAAGACAAATGAAAATATACTTGCAGAAATACAAGTTCTTTTTCCATTTGCAAATGGAATCAGGAAGCCCATAATAAAGGAAATCATTACTGTCACCTGCATGTCCTAACTGACCAGCTCTGGCTTCTGTAGTGCAGCCGCTGTCCACGGCTTTGAGACACACGGAATTAAAAACAGTTTCTGTGCAACAGTCACATTAGCTATTTACTAGGTGAGACAGTGACAATGAGCCTCCAGTGGCACTATCACAGTTAAAAAGCTATCTGACTAGCCTGGCCTCACAATTTGTTTGCCATCCTCAAAGTTAAAACTGAACCTTGCATCTCCCCAACATTTTACTCAGCAACATATGAAACGTATTTAAGCCTCAGTCTACTTCTGTTCACAGAGATGAAAGTTATGCTAATGGCTGAAGCTAGTGCAGGACACTGTTATTCTTGAGCAAATTCTCCCCAGGCTGAAGAATCTTGAGTTTCCTGAAGGCAGTTCTGCCCCAGTTTTTCCAGAAGGTCTTTTTCAGAAATGGAATTAGACCCTTAAGAGAGAGCTAACATTTAAATGTATTTGCCAATAAGAGGTCATCTGAAATAAACCTCAACATACTTGTGCTCTCATCCCATGTTTAGCCGAACAATAAACAACGTAATAGATTTTCTTCAGCAAATAAACCACAATTCAGAAAAAATAAAAGCAGAAAAATCAACCTTTTCCTCCACTCCCTCCACCCCCAGCATCCTCCACCAGGCAAAATACTAAATGTACCTCAGCATTTTGGCAGTAAGGAAATATTCTCAAAACAACAGTATTGCAGCAGTAACGTCTTCTGCTTTGGAAATGCGTTACCTTGATGTTTATATAGCCGCAGGAGACCATTCAACAATAGCAATGTGTTAATTCCATTGACATTATCGCTCAAATTCAGTCACAGGGGTTGGCGAACTCTTTTTTTACATGGCTCTTTCATCTAAAGGAGAGTAAGGCAGGACATAATGGATGGTTAGTAACAAACTGTTAAATGGTTACACGACACAGGAAATTTCAACTGGGGAATGGGAAAAACTGAAAAAATCCAAGTAAGTCTTGATTAGAAAAAGACTTGGTGTGCTGCACTGAATTATCCCAATTTCTCAGCAATCAGAGCTAAAGACTCTCCAAAAAACTGAGCATGTTCTATTCTTTTGACCCTACAATTTAACCAATAAATCAATGGTGCTATTATAAAATAGGTGCAGAAAGTGAATATTGACAAAGCCCAGATACAGAACCCACCAAGAATGAGCCAGCTTCTAGTCCATCACATTCAGTAAATATCACCAGTACTGTTCTGAAAGCCCTAAGGGCTTCCTTGCTGGAACAATATCAGCCACTGAGAATGTGGGAGAAAAGCTGTTAAAGAAAATGATATTCCTAATGGACATCCTGCCCCAGGGATCACGCAAAAACAGAACTTCATTTTATGATCTCCCTTCCTGGAACTTACGTAGATAACGCCAGTTGCTCTCCAAAGTTCATCTCTATGCCATAGCCAACATAATTTCAGGGAGAATTAACTGGGCAATCTTGTCTTCCTTCATACTCCTCTCAAATTACTGTAGCACAATCTAAAAACTATAGTTTGCTCCTGCTTACTCTGATTGATTTATTATCAAAACCTCATGTCACATTGTCATTTTATTTGCACACCCTACTGCATCCCAGCCTATTCTTTACAGTCATACAATTTCACACAAATTTTATTTGGGCTGAAATTTTTACCAGCAGAGATACTTGCACCTTTCTTTGGTCTTTTGCATTTTTCAGTGGTTAACTGTGAACTTTTGATTTTGCAAGTACTAAGGAAATTAAGTCTATTCTAAAGCACCTGTTTTCAATAGAAATTTTAGTTGTAGAAAGACTTCAGGTCACCGAAGAAACTGTATACAATGTAAGCCTATGGTGAAATATAAGCTGATGATGCCCTTTGCTATCTTCATTGAAATCAACAGTAGTAATTTATATTTACATTTATATTTAGGTACCTTGTTGAATCAGGCACTTCTCTTAAAAGAAACATTGTCCTCCTCCTCTCTCCCTCTTCCCCAGCAGACTCTCAGCACTTGGAAGCAACATTTCCATATTTTCACATTCTTTACAGCTACTTTTCCATTTGTCTTCATAGTAGCAGATCACAGGACAGTTGCTACACTGTGCTGTCTCTGTATCCGAGCTGTCATTACTGAAATGTGTCCGTACGCACAAACCGGGCATTGTAATGGTAATGTGGATATTCCTGAGTTTCACTGAAATGGCAAGAAATTCACCTTATTAAAAAGGAAATGCAGCAGGACTGCATGTAAGCATACACTATTTACTCTCTGTTACATTTTAATTGAATTATCAATTGTCTAAAAGTGACTCATTAATGTGGATGGTAACATCTCCAGATCAGCCGTCTGAATTATGTGCAGCTGTTAAAGGACCTTGTGTCTGCCTCTTGACAGCTGCCAATACACGTGTCCAGGAGCTCAGCCTGGGGAGCTGTTCTGCTCCCGCAGAGGGAGGTCCCAGCGCTCAGAGCGGGCTCAGCACCTGCCACCCCAGCTCAACAGGGACACGTCTGTAGCTGAGGGGGGCAGTGGAAGACACGGAGGGATTACAATGACTCTGAGGCTGCAGGCTTTCTCCCAACAGTGCACTGCTTTCGGGTTTTTTTCTTGCCATTGTAGGAGAATCTTTGCTCCATTCATTGGAAGATTAAAATAATAATAAAATAATAATTGGAAGATTAAAAGAAAAGACAATGAAAAGCATCACGGTGCATCCAAGAGCATACGAGCGAATGCACTCGGCTAGCTTGGCTTCTACAGAGAAACCCATGGTCTCTGTCTTCTCACAGTTAAAACGTGAGCAGTCTGACAGCACTGCCTAGCTGCCGATGGCTCCTTCTAACCCCACTGGAAGAATTTAAAGGCCTCGCTGTGCTAGCAAAGCCAGGGGATCAACGGACCCAGGTTATCAACAAGAAACTCCTGCACTTCTTTCTGCAGCAATACTTTACGATGTGCAGTCCCAAACTGTTGTTATGTTCAAGAAAGCCAAGCTGAAAAATCATCTTGTACCACTGCTCCTCGCTGTGAGACAACAGTCTGACTGTTTGTTTTGCTCCCAGGAAAGCTCCTTTGCTTATTAAGCATAGGAAGCACTTCCAGCAGTGCCAGCTATTGGGAAAGTATAGCAGCACTGTTATTTGTGTGAACTTGCATTGATTACTTGAACGCATAACGTTGCAAATTGATGTTGTGAGCTCAGTAACTTCCACTATGAATTTCTTAACTTTCATTTTTTTTTCTAACCCACTCTAACTTAATGGAAATCTAATACACAGGCTAGACATTCCTACGTGACAAATTTCCATATTAAAACTATTGCTTTCTGACATTCATACAGCATGGTGGTTTTATGCCAGCTCAATTAACAAGTTAAGCTCTTCTTTGAGAATGTATCTAATGCCATCTCTTAAGGGGAGAAGAAAATCATCACTGCAGTCTTATTGAAGGAGTTATATTTTATATGTACTCAGACATTTAGAAGAGAAAATGTGACTCTTCATACATTTTAGTGTGTAACTTAAGGAAATTAAATCTCTGGTGTGATTTACAAGGAATTACAAAACACTTCAGAAGTATGAAGCTTTTCTGCTCACACAGCATCCTGTACTAATTATTACAGAACAGTGTGTGTTCAGTGCTGTATTAGATAATAGCTCATGCAATGTGTATTTGCAAATATAACTCAGCTGCAATATTATTTCTTGTGAACAGCCCTCCGTATCTGTCAAAAACCTCAGAGAAATAAAGAGAAAAGAATCACATGAATATGTAGATGGGTTCTTAAGCTAACTGTAGGTATACATAGCAAGCAGACACACAGGAAGCCCTCGCTCCAAAATGCCTTTGGCCTGCTACATGGCCTTTCACTTGTAGTTAGAATAATATTGCTCTAACTAAAGTTAAATTAATACCATTCTAATGTGGTTCTCATATGTTTATACCAGATATGAACTTTGCTGATATTCCATTTATACTGTTGTTTGCAGGGTCTCTGAAAGAGAACAGAGAGAAAAAAATAGGCTGAGAAACAAAAATTGAGAAGGGGATATCAGTTTTTAATCTGAGAGCAAAACCTACTTTTTACTGTGTATATTGACTTGGTTTTCGATAGGTAATTCCCTTCAATAAGGCAATGCACTTAGAGACACCAAAGTGTTCCTCCCTCTGGGATTATGTAATTGAATGCTTTTGTACCAAGCTCTATCCGCAATCATTTAATTGCACAGATAAATCTGAAATGCAGGCAGAAGTGTGATTTTGCTTTTCCCCTTGGTAGAAGAGACTTTGTTTGTCTGATGCTGCAGTCAGTTCGTGGCCTCAGCTCCACCTCGCTATCCCATTTCATGTGCATTTCTGCAGGATTACTACAGTACTTGATATTAGCTCCTGACTACTTTAGATTAGCAGAGACTGTTATACAAGATCTTTTCCAAGCTTGAAAGCTACATATTTCTTCCATCACTTTCACATACATTTTTGTCCCTAATTAGAATTTTACATTAACAAAGCTATCTCAAAACACTTTACATTTCTATAAATTGCATGTTTATCACCTACTGTTGGGCTCAGTTATGCTGGTATAAACCCCATGCCGCTGCAATGAACTAGGATTGCATTAATCAGCATTTACACTGACGAAGTTAAAACCATTATCCGAGTCCTTTTACACAAGATTAACAGTCAAAAACA
>NW_010135711.1:57448-67234 GCF_000699245.1 Pterocles gutturalis
TCTCTCCCCCATTATAATATGCTGGACATTAAGAACATGGAAAACACCCAATAGGCTTTTTATAGGGGAATTAAAAAAAGGGAAAAACAGTTACGGGGCAAATAGATTTTGTGTGAAAAGCAAGTATATAGTGGATCTGTTTTCTTGCTAAATTGCAATATTAGTGGTAACAAAGTGAGCTTTTTTTTTTTTCCTATGGCCAGGAACATGGGACAGAATCCTGTAAACAGACTATGGGGATTCTCATTCCCTCTGCTTTGAATCAGACCAGGTATAATGAAAAGGCCATACGGTAGCAAAAGGCCCTTAGAAGTAACTGAGGTCAAACCCTGCAATTTAATTCAGTCTTTCAAAAGCTTAAAGATAGATCATGGTCATCCATTTTAGGGTTTGGGGTGGGGGCTTTCCCTTCCCCCCCCCCCCCCGTCCCTAGGGCCCCCTCTAGCGCTACCAGAGCAGCCAGTGTTGCTCCCATGTGCCACGGGATGACTTTGGGCACAGGGCTACGCACAGATGTACTCACAGCCTGGAGACTGCACTCCAGCCAGACCTGCCACTTGCCTTGCTCTTATCCATCCATAGGACAGAAAATATTTTTGACACAACATACAGAGAAGCCCCTTGACATCCACAGCTGCTGTGCTGTTGCCTCTGAGCATGGCAAGGTTGCAATCTGAGTGTGCATCAGAGCCTCTCCAAGCACTGAACTCCTAAAGACATGGCAAACCGCTCGTGTGCTTCGTATAGATGGCTGGTGGGTAGTGGCGAGGGGGGGAAATCAAACAAACATGCATGTTCCATATGGCCCCAACTCTTTTTTAAGGGTCAGAAAAGACCCCCGGCCAAAGAAATCCACGGGAAGCAGAACACCCGCATTACATGAACAAAGCTACGCAGAGGTTGCTGAGCTCTAAGCCAGCTTTGAAGACCATGGAACAAGGGCTCTGGAGCTGGCTAACAGGCATTTGCTGATGGGGTGTCATCCTCATACACACATTAGATAAACAGCAGCAGGAACAAGAAGAGACGCATCTTTAAATCTCTGGTGATATTTGCCTAGAGTCTCAGGGAATTAATGTGGAAGAACCATTCAAGTGAAGATAAGTCGTTCTCCAAAAGCCAGCAAGCCTCAGATGCTGGTCCATCACCCTTCACAGCGCTAGCTGTTACACTGCACCCTGCGACAACAGCCGAGAGTCCCACAGGGAAGCTCTCACAAAGGCACAGCTTGGGCTCATACAGCCTGAGGTACAGTATCCCAAGGTCACTCCCAAAATTCTGACGCACGCTTCAAAGCTTAGCATTAGTAGATTCTTAGTCAACAGCTACAAGAAAGGGAAAGATGGCAATTAACACCCAACACCTACACTGGAGTTCTTACCATCATCTTCAACTGCAAGAACAAAGCTTCCTTATTCCGGCTTTAGATGAATAAGAGATCATAAGATTTATGGCTGCTGTTTTTTCTTCTGGGATTCATCTACCCTGCCACCTTTTTCCTTAAAGAATACAACAAGCACCTGCAGGAGCAGAAATGAGCTTTGCGCCAGTGGTAACACTGTACACACAAGCTACGTACACTGTACGCACATGATGGATTTTTCAGCTTAACTGAAATATCAACACCGCTGCCAAATCCAGAATGTTGAATTTAACGATGGTGTGACCCCACCCTGGATGATAAGACTCAGTCTATTCTCACCTGGCCCCTCCATTTCCATTCAGTCCATTTTGCCTCCTAATCAGCTCTGGCTGCCGTGCCTTCCTCATCTTTTCCCGGTCCCTTTCTCCCTGACCATACGGTGTTTATTTTGGCTGCAAAAGATATTAATTTCATTATTCATGAGGAAATCTCATTCTAATTAAAAAAAAAAAAACAAACTCCAACAAACCAAAACAAGAGACAACAACTGACAAACCCTAGTACATGATCAAATTAAGGAAGATACTCAGTATCTTCCTTGATTTGATATTTTGGTTGTGGAATGAAACATTAATAGCTTTTGAAGAACAGCATTTCTGAGACAGTGGGCAGAAGCCACTCATGACAGCTGTGCCCAACAAAATTAATTCTTACTAAAACACTAGTCCTTGTGACTACACACAGATTATATAATCCTTATGCCAGGAAATGAAATTACGTTACACAGCCAAACCCCAGTGCTACATACCTCAACAACGGTCATCAGGGAAAGATCTCTTACCATGTGTAAAAACAGTGCCCAGTAACAGCCCAGAGAGTGTATCAGCTATCCACAAATTACCCTCAACATCTGAATCAAAATAATTTATTTTTCCATTTGCTTTGGAACAAAAATATTTCTGCTATTTGCCTGGAAGTCTTAACAGTTTGGCTTTTCAGTAGCCAAAAAGGATTTTCTTTTTAATCAATGACTGACAGGGGGAAATAGTAAAAGCCTCCCCCTCACCCCACTTTGTCAGATTTGCCTTTACATTTACTTTAGGCACCAGACATGCCTGTCCCTACAGCTTCACGGGGAAAAACCAAACCAAAAAAAAGAAAAGCAATATACTCCAGTAGCTGCCATTTATTTGTCTGTCAGATTAGAAGGACACCTGGGAACACTGAGATTTCAGAAGCAATGGTTACCCAGTAAATCCTGAAGAAAGACATTGTGTTTAGATTTGATAAGCAGCTCTGAAAGGGGGCAGTCAGAATGCTGGACCTTGTCTGTGCTTGGATTTCAAGCTATTACAACTAGGACTGGACTGAAATCAAAGAAATTACTCCAAGTAAACTTACAGCTAACTACAATTTTACCATAATGCTAATTTTCTCTTGAAAATTTCTCAAAATTATATTGCCAGGCTTCAGAAGATGCCATATGAAATGAATAGTTCTGTTGGTACCGGATATGAAGTTCTTGCTCCAAGTACCCTTAGGGATGGTGTTTCAGATGTTGGCATCTTCGCTCCAGAGTATGATTCCCTGAAGTGAAGGACTACATGAACTGTACTTACAGAGAGAGGATTGCACACATATAGAAGAAGAATGGCTCCTTCAGCGCAGACCTGCAGTAACATCCATTGTGGAAGACAGCCCACAGCTGAGCAACACGATATTCAGTCATTAGCAGCAGGGCAGGATTCGAAGGAGGTGGCCTGTGCAGCTCAGCCTCAGTAACGTCCTGAGCTTGAGAAAAAGTCCTTGAGCTACCCGAGAGCATAATGGGAACAAAAAAATCATAGATTTAAAAAAAAAAAAAAAAAGGAAAAACAGGTAAAAGTTTTGAATACAGGATAAAACACGTTGCACAGTTGTGCAGTTTGAAGATAAAATGAGTTTAGAGCAGATCAGCAAAGTTCAGCTCTCTCTGCTGACAGGAACAGTTTCACTTACTGTTCTAGCTGTCCTTAACCAGCAGAAAACTAAATCCTTCTCAAAAAGCAGGACTAGAAGTGGAAAGAAAGTTCAAGATCAGACATTTTAGCAAGTTCTGGAGAAGAAGAAGAAGAAAAAAAGCAAAATATCTAATGCCAAGGAATCCTTAAGAACAATAAAGAAAAACACCCATTTTAGGTAACCAGATTCAATTAAGAAAATCAAATGCTGTTTTCATACCTCAAATCCATGCTAGAAGTGCAGACCTAACAATTTAAATGTGATCTTAAAGTGAGCCATAAATTTGAGAATACACGTTAGCCAATATACATTTGAGAATATACACTATTTGAGAGAAAGAGCCCTATTCAGAACTAGATCCTCCGAGCTGTGTTCCATTTCTCAAAAGCTGGTTTCTTTTTTCCTGTGCTACCTTCTAAAACAATTAAAAATCATGCCTGATTATCTAAAGCTCCCTTAGCTAATTACCACTCACTGACTATACAGTATGCTAGACACTGTATTGATAACAACTTACACCAAATTAAAGACCAACACTGAAAACATATTACCACTGCAAAAACCCATTTGTTTTTACCATTCAGTAACCTGATCTTTTCCACATCAGTTGCATCCAGCTCACCTATGGCTTGTACCAAGTGAACAAGTTACACAAACAGTTACTAATACGCCCAAGATGGACATGCTCACTTGTTTATAAATTACATTTGGTCCAAAACAAACAACCTAGACTATGAGAATAAACTTGCAAAACAAAGTTTGGTGCTGCATCTTTTTATCACCACTCTTACGGTGAATGAGAGCAATCACTGTAGTAGTGGATTAAATGCTAATTTGTACAGACAAATATTCTACGTGGTCTTGTTCACCACGTGTTGTCTTCCCCCTTATATTGTTCATCAGCATTCAAAGGTATTTGGATAGGTGAAAAAGAATTCAGATCCTGTCTCACTGGGGAAGTGAACCCATGGCAGGCAATCTTGGCAACACCGGCTGACCCAGCTTCTGGGTCACACAAGACCAAATCCATCCAGAGAGCTCTGGCAGCCTTCGGAAAAAGAGGCGGCTTCCCCCCGCCCCCTTCCCCCACTGCCTTCTTATCCAAGAAATAAAAGGAAGGGAGGAGTAGTCCTTTTTCCAGAACCATGGCACCTTGCCCTCTCAGACAAAATCAGAGACATCAGTACATTTCAACTTTATTAGAAAAAAACCCAAAAGTTTATACAAAGCTCTGCATTTTACAGAAAACCACCTCCCCCGAACACAAAGAAATCCGACATTGCAAGCTGTATGCGTTCTCTTTTTCATATACATACATATATATGTACATACACATATATATGTGTGTGGGCGCACGCATGTGTCTATATAGTGTGACATGGATTTTTTTTTTGCATGGTTTGCATTCATTATTTTACAAAGTTAACATTTAGTAGAAAAAAAAGGATCTTTGTTACCATTATTTTCTCATATAAATAACTGCGAGCAGTCCCTCTGCAGATAGATAAAAAACACCTTTATGTGTCATTCTGTAAAAAACAGACATTACTGAAATGGTATCGAAATCTTTCAAGTTTTTTCAATACCACCATAAAAATATCATCTAGCCCCCAATTCAAAATGCTTGTCCAAGGCATTAGAAGAGAAAGGACTGTAAGACAATTCAGGAAAGATCAGTTCTTTAAGCCAACGGTCAGGTAGATCATTTTTGCTGGACCTCATACATTGGTGTGAAATGAGCACAAACAGGAGGCCAACCTCTCTGTCTGCCTGGAAAAGCTGGTTCTTTGCCTATTGTCACGGAGTCAAATTCCAACCAAACACCCAGCAGTGCCAAGGTGCTGACAGACTCTCAGCTCACCCTTCTCACCCCACAGCAGAGCCGTAGACTTTCTTGATGCAATCAAAACCTCTACCAGCTCAGCAATTTCTCCTACTCCACTCACCTTAAAAGGAGCTGTTGGACTAATTGTGGCAAGGCTGGGCAGACATTAGGTTGTCGAATTACTGGGAGAAAAACTTAACTAGTGGGGAAAATGCAAAACAACAACTAAAAGGAAGAAAATGCTACAGAAAAGAGCTACCGGAGTGACTCCCAAAGCTCTGGTTTGAAGAAGCAGGAACAGCAGAGAGATGTGAATTGCAGCTTAAAACATCCTTGCATTTACTGAAGTTAAAGGTGACAGCGTGATCCAAACCAATGAACTGCCTGGTAAACATCATCCTTTCCGTCAAGCACCGTGATGGGGAGAATGGCGAAGATTTTGAAGGCAATACCAGTGGTAGTGGTGATAACAAAGGTAATGAAAGTGAAGAACACAATGATGCAGATTAAATGGAGAGTAATGCCAACGAAGATGTTTCGACCGCCACAGATGCTGGCAACAAGAAGAATGGTTATGTTGGCGTTGATGATGGCCAGAATTCGTTCATATGTCCATGTAGTCATCATCTTCATCAGTATCACTTTCCAGTGAGGACTCCTGGCTTGAGGTCTCTAAGATTTCCAAAGCTGGCTGACAAAGGCTCTCCTTCTTTACATTCGCTGCAGACTGAGCAGACAAAATAGCAGACTGACCCCAAAAAGAGAGAGAGAGAATATATTGCTAAATAGTCAGGATAAACCCATGATCACAGGGATAAAAGCCACTTGGTTGCTACTCCTTCATGTTCAATAGCTCTCTTACTTCCATAAAAGACACAGCATCCTAACGTGAAACAACCTAACATTTACCAGTAGGCTTCCCCACAGTTAATATTCTGGTAGCTTCCACTAACATAAGAATTGCAATGGCTGAACTAGCTTCCTTATCCATTTTTGCAATTCTTTCTAATTCCCTCAGAAAAGGGTTAAGGACTAGGATAGCTACAATTTCACCCACGGCCAATTTTTTACCAGTCCTTTAAAACTGGCTCCTGCTGATAACAGCTAGCATCTTCTTCCACTACTTATTCTGTCTCTGGTTATGAACTAGGGACAAGAACTGTTGCTCCTTTCATAAAAGTATTTTATTGAGAATTAAAATAAAAACAATAATACAAAAAATTACTGTTTCCCTTTTATTACCTTTAATTTTTGCTTGGTCTCTTCTGAAATGCTGCCCTTTGGAGAAAGGAGGGTGGGAGTGGGTGGAGTGACAGTGATCTCAGGTGGAAATTTGGTGACAGATGAAGGTATGAAAAGCTTTGGCATGTTGGGCAGAACACGAGTTTTTACTCGGGTGCCATCTGTCTTGTTCTGCTGACTTCCCAAAGTCTGTGAACTGGAGCTGAGTTCAGGCTTGGAACTGGAGGCTAAACAGAAAATAAGAAGAAAAAAAACGTTAGGAAGCTACCTAGGATTTCAGGTGTCAAAGAAGAGTGAACACTTCATTGTTAAGACATTTGTCTGGCTCAGAAAGCCTTTCTTCAAGCCTTGCTTTAATTAAGGGTCAGAAACAGAAGAAGAAAGCGCCTCAAGATTCTATGAGAACTGGAAACCAGTAATAATTTAAAAAGATCTTACTGGGCAGGAGAAACTCAGTCTGTCCAAGCATGACAAGTGGCAGTGCGGCACTGACCCATCTACATCTAGTTATCAGGCTCATACAAACACCATTTTCCCACTTCTTGTTTCAGATGCAATCATCTTATCTTTCCACTTTCTAGCTGCCTCTTCATTCTCTAATGCAACAAATAAAGCTACGTAACTTATGAGTCTTAATTTCCTCCACCATAGCATTGCCTCTTTAATTATTGAGATAGCAACTCCTCAGCAATTTAAGAAAAATATATGGTAACACCCATCAAACTTTCCTCATTACTCTCTTCAAATCCTGCCATAAAAACTTCCTTGGTGTGCTCATGCCACTGTCTGCCGCGCTAGTTGGCATCATTTCCGCATACTTCCTAAGGGTCTCAGCTTGTGATCTTTACACTGCACACTTGCTCAGACAGGGCTCATCTCACGAAATAGAGGAATCCGGCCCTTCCTTAGGCACTACCACATTACAAAATAATACATACACAACAACAAAAAGTAGAAGACAATGCTTTCAACATTGGAAACTGAGAATTTGTTCTTAATTTCTTACCAATAATGCTGCTTCATATGGAGTCAAAACCATTTTTTTTTTTAAGTTATCTGAATGAGAACACCAGAGTCTATCACACTGATAATAACAACAACTGTTCATATACATTTTTTCAGATTCAGGCTTGTCAAATACATCTCTTACAGATTCTGGAAGTGACATGGCCACTTACACACAGCAAAATAAAATGCCAGCTTCCTGATGCTATCCTGAAAAACAACCAGCTGTAGAACCAACTACTAAGGGATGTAAAATTGAATTGTATGTTCTCAACTGTACACCAGAACGTAAGAACTGCCACAACAGATGAGGCAGAGTTTTCCATCAAGGTCAGTGATCCATCTCCATGGGCAATCATTTCAGAGCAGAGACGCGAAACGCTGCAGTAATCAGACACAGGCTCTGCCTCTCACAAATAAGTAAAAACGATATATCCCAAACGTGTATCTCTAGATTACGGCCACCTGAAATGCCAACCTTTACATTTTTTCGATTAAAACACCAACATCCACTTCTCTTGGGACGTGGGCAGATGAGGGATAGAAAGCATTAACTGCTGTAATGCTGGATTTTATGTTTACTCAGACCGAGTGAGTCAGGCTTTGTGAAAAACCATTTCCTTCTGCTAAATATTCCAGCAGTGTAATCCAAAGTGTTGTCATATTGCCCTATGTAAGATTTCAATTAAAAGAAAAATTCTGCTTCAAAGGATGCACAAACTATATAGCATGATAGCCTGGTACTGGGAGGTTTTTTATTTGGCTTTGCTGCCGTGGTATTTAGCATGTGAGTCATGCACCAAAAAGAAGAACCATTAAGGGACGACAAGGCACTTTCCTAGGAAGCTGGGACATTGCCAGGAATGTCCCTAAACTCTGGAATACCTGACTGCAAGGCAGGCAGAGAAACTGAGGAATATGCATCACAACTGTCTAATCGATCAATCCCTACAGACTGATCCCACAGCTAACCACCCATTTTCAGAACTGTTTGAAGCAGAGAAAGCTCCTACCTTGGGTACAAGCACGTCCTGAATTTGTGCTGGTCACCGATTCCACTTGCCAGCAAACAGGCTCTGATGATGGGGCAACAGTGGCCATCTTCATCTGCTGACAAAGCCGTGACTCCTGCTGCTGAAATCCAAGCCCCTCCAAAGGCACTTCAAGCTCTTCTTCCTCTTTATCAATGAAATACAATTCACAGATTAAGAGATATCCTGATCTCTCTCCTAAGCCTTAATCCTTTTGTTGTCTGGTAGAAATTTTTTTTTAACCCTTGCTCTATTTCTAAACTGTCATGACTGAGTAAAATTAAATACTGGCAAGCTACGATGGCAATACTAACTTTTTCATACTTGGTGCCATCAATTCAAACTCTTAAAAAAAAGTAAATGTCATTTAAAAAACAGACGGAAAAAATCTTTTGCATGACATTTTGTCATCTCTGCATTTCTGCAAGAAATAGAATCACAGAATGGTTAAGGCTGGAAGGGACCTTAAAGATCATCCAGTGCCACCCCCTGCCATGGGCAGGGACACCTCCCACCAGCCCAGGTTGCTCAAAGCCTCATCCAGCCTGGCCTTGAACCCCTCCAGGGATGGGGCATCCACAGCTTCTCTGGGCGACCTGGGCCACTGCCTCACCACCCTCACAGGAAAACATTTCTTCCTGATATCTAATCTAAATCTCCCCTCTTTCAGCTTACTGTGCACCTGACCATTGTCCTGGGAGGGCTCAAACACCTGCCACACACGCAGAGCAAAATCCATCACCCTTAATGATGAGCCAGCTGTGACTGATGGGTCTCACTCTGATCTGCACCCACAGGTACACGTTACACTGAAGTGCAGCTTACTGGTAAGTGAGATTAATTACTGGGATCATCCAGTAATGGGCCAAATCTATTTTTTACGAAACCAATATCAAGTTATACCAAATGCCCACTTTTGACTTTTATGTCCACTGTACCTCTATAAACACATCAGTCTGAAATTCCCACCTTCTGCTATTCCAGAACTTGGGATGCTCATAACTCAAAATCCATGTATGTGTGTGTGCAATCTCTTTATTACGTACCAGCTGCATCTGCTTTTAAATTAACGCAGTGTTAATCAGGTTTTCTTACGCACTGAGGTGCACATTGTACAGAACAGGAGTAATTCTCACTGAACTGCTGAGAGCTACCGGCACCCTTTCTGGGAAGGGCAGACTGATACAGCAGCTAGCCTTTCAAGGCCAGGGACACACAAACAAGCTCTTATTCTCTGATAAAAATTAAGATATCCTTCAAAACCAAAGGTCTGTCTAGTCTGATTTGAATCCCCTCATATTTACATTTATATTACATTT
>NW_010135712.1:0-13900 GCF_000699245.1 Pterocles gutturalis
AATTTAAAAAAAAAAAAAAATCTGAAATAGTAATTTGGGGCCTGGCAGGATGAAGCATTTATGTCTGAAATGTTTTTGTATGTGCTGATTATCTGCTATCTTCTCAGTGTGTCTAATTGTGCTGAGCTCAGTTTAAAATGAGATCAACACATTTAAACCCCAGAAGGCTTAATTAAGGGAGGGACTTAATGCTTTACAAAAAAGGGGAATTTACGTCTTTTGAGAAATGTTGCATAAAGACTACCTGCAACTTCCCTGACAGGAGTGCTCCAAAATTTTATAGTTTATTGAATTGCTTTTAAAAACAAACACAGAAGATGGAACTTTAGAACTCATAATTGCTGGTAGTGGTTGAGAGCTGCGATTTTTTTCTTCATGCTTACTACTTCTTGCTTTTTGTTTCCACATGCTCTTGTCTCAGGCTGTCCTGATCAAGCAAGCAAGAATGCAATATATAAGACGGGCTTGAAAACTCCAGCATTTCAACTCTTTAAAAGCACAC
The DNA here is from genome assembly GCF_000699245.1 of Pterocles gutturalis. Taxonomy (NCBI): domain Eukaryota; kingdom Metazoa; phylum Chordata; class Aves; order Pterocliformes; family Pteroclidae; genus Pterocles; species Pterocles gutturalis. Next base: position 503 of record NW_010135712.1, read on the forward strand.
AGCAGCTATGGGTTTTTCAGAGCTGAAGATACCTTTCCCATTGCAGGGAAAAATCACGCATGCAAATTCAGACAAAGCACTCCCCTACCTTGCATTTGTTTCCATTAAGTAGACAAACTATTGCAGTGGAAATTTAAAAAAAAGTGATGGGGAGGATTAATTCTTTTTAGTTATGTGATAAAAGTCAATCAAGTATTCTTTGAAAATATTTTTTTTTTTCTTCTCTCATTATCCTATAACTCTGACCGTTGAACTTTAGTGCTGTAGATCAGGCTAAAACACCACTGACAACTGGGTATTCATATTCTCTTCATTGAATCCCATGTAGGTTCTGTGAAAGACTCTTCAGAAACATAAAATCTACCGACAATGAAATTAATCACAAAGTACAAAAGAAAAGCAGCTGGCATCCAACTACTGAATAATGCAAAATGTGCAGATTTAAATTACATGTCACCGTTAATGTATACAATATATCTATATCTACACATACACACACAGTTGTGCTATAACCAGTAAATAATTTTTCACTGTCTACAAAATAAGTATTTTAATTCAGAAATAGTATATACAGAAATTGCATCAAAATTAAATACCAGATGAGTTCATCATGATTAATGTTACTGCAGTAAATACCAGAAGGACTTAAGTTCAACAGGAAATGGTTGCAATTTAAAAGGAGAGTTAAAAAAAAATATTTTTTTTAATATGTGAGAAAGTTGTAAGTGAAACCAGTAAAAAACTGTGTCAATATGTCTGCATATTCTAAGCCTCTAATTAGTCAACAGGATCAAACACAACAAGGAAAGAAAGTTAAGTTTGCTTCATTTATGTGCTCATTAGAACGTGGATTATTTATAAAGGAACTACCTGGAAGACTATAGGAGAAAATCACTGGTGAAGTCACTATTTTCATGAAACATTGTGGGGAAATTATAGTCCTGGAGACTGGCATTATTTTTCTTTTATCTATAAAAGAAAATAATAGAATTGAAGAGAAAACTGGAGTCCATAACTACTTGCCTTTAATTCTGAAGTTTTCTCACTCTGAGCTGCACAGACATATATCCTTGAGAGCAAACAAGAACCCAGTGTACTTTATTTCTCAGCTTTTGACAACCTTTATTATTTTGTTTATCTGCTATTCATAGCGAGATGTAAACATCTTACTTCCCAGTGTGATACTCATATCAACAGTGGGTCAGTTTAGAATATTGGGAATCAATACATTATAAAACATCAGCAAGTACTAAAAAGACAGACCTAGAGCAAATTCATTGAATGTCAAATAAAAAATAAACAAACATGGACAGATAAAAAAAAAGTAGCAAGATCATATATAAAAAGACAAGGAATTAGAAAGATATTTCTAAAACAATGACTTCACAGGGAAGATGTACCTACACTAGATACTAAGCCACTTAGAGCAAGGAAGATGATGAATTTCATGTAGGCACAGAGAAAATAAGTGGTTTTAAATTAATCTCTTAATTTAATAGAAATCTTGTGTGGTAACAGTGCTTATTACTACTATAGGAGTGGTGAGAATGGATAATATGGGTAGAGAAAACTTGGTTCAAATTCAGCTAGTTGTTTTGTTTTAATTTATTGGACTAGACATTTCAAACTGACTGTGTAAAGGCAGGGGACAGCATTCATGTCTTAGGCAAACAAACAGGCATCATGGACACCTTGTAACACAAGCTTGACGCAAATGAACGAGGCCTCCTGCTGTTCTTTCACCTTCGCAGGCCTCAGTCTAGTCAAAGATAAGCCTATAAGCAGAACCCATCTAAAAAATTTTTTTGACAGAACCATTTCCAACACAGAAATATAATTTCATTGGAAAATAAATAAATGAAGGAAAGCGATAGTTTAGAATATTGTTTGTTTGTTTTTAAAACTAGAGAAATCCATACTGATCCTTCCAACACCGAGGTGATTCATTTCAGAAAGATAAAAATATTTTGTTTAGATACCATAAATTTGATTATTTGAGAATTTCACATTATGCCAAACACATCAATGTAACAGCAGATATCTAATGAGATTCTGTGAGATAAATGTAATGTAATTACACATATACAACATATATGTTGTACATTATATGGCGATGTTTTGCCATGAGTAAAATGAATTGATCAGAAATTATCCAAATTAAATTACAGACTACAACTTCACATTTTTAAGAACTTGTTTCATGAGAGGACTATGGTTTTTTTTGTTAAAAATATGAAATTTATTTGTTTCTTATCAAGCACAAACCCTTTTTATGACCAGCTATGCTTATGAATATACCATCTGTTTTTCCTCATTCTCAAATGACTGTCAAATTTCAAAACATATAGCTAAAACAGACTAAAAAAAAAAAGGATCTTGAAGCTTTGAAACACTGGGGGATTTGCAGAAAGGAGGAAGACAGACAAGAAAGAGGAAAAAGAGAAGGAAGCATGAAAAGTGAAGAGCTAGAATCCAGAGTTTTGGGTCAGATCTTTGTCTACCTTATGGAATATAAAAGAGCATTTTCTTGTGACCCTCCCTACCATAAGCCCTGTTGGCTCCACAGTTCAGTATTGTTCTAACAATGCATTTTATCAAAGCAGAATGAAGCACACCAAAATGTGATTTAATCTCCCTTATTTCTGCAACTTCTGTGAAACACTGGTTTTCTGCACCGCTTCATTCAACCTTAAACATTTGGTTGTAATCTATTATAAGGTTTCAATATTTTTTTTGTTTATTTGGTTTGTGAAAGTTTTTTGTCTTTCACTTGAAGATAACTTTTTAAGTGTTATTTTGAAATGAGAAACTTCTTTTTTTAAAATGAAAAAGTACATCCTTTCTGAAATGAGATTTTTCCATCACAATAATTAATTTTTTTTCAGATCTTCCTTATTTCTTGTCCCAAATTTCACATCTCAGTTTGTCAACTTCTATTCAAATTTGCAAATAGGTTTGCAACATTCATTTCCCCCTCCCCATAATGACGTTGCCAGCCATTTCGGCAAATATACTATTAATCACACATGTACTGTCCTACACTTAATATCCATGCTGTGATTTCATTCAAACCCAGGTGTTGGGAATTTATCATCAGCCATTGCTCACGGCCTTTCTGAAGACCCTCACATGCACTTACCTGACAAACAGAAAGCAACATCAAGGCAAGGGCACTAGGAGTGGCTAACTGGTAAGCTGGAAATATAGAGGCCCAATGGAGACAAACTAACAATGATAGTACAGAAAGTGCAGATCATCTTTCACTGGAATTGATCTCCTAGACCTCTCTCATTCCTTTTGTTGGAAGACTGCAGAAAACAGCAGCTCATTAATTGTGTTGCCTCAGGACCCTCATTTATTTGGCTACCTTCTTCTTCTATCACTTGCTGCAACAACTTCTCCTCCACTCAGAAGTCTTTGCACAGGGCCAAAGCTCAGTCAAGCCAGTGCACTCATGGTGAGTAAACGTGCAGTCTACAAAGGAAAATTTACAGAAGTCAGGGCTGGAAGTCAAATCTTTTTTTCACAGGGTTCAGCCATGTTTTCTCTGCTATGTTGCATGGTTTCAGTGTCATGTAACCATTCTGGCCCCGGCCTTCAGATCATCATGCCTGCCTCCGGCCCAAGAAGCAAATAACCTGCTTTCTCCTGGTTGTCCTAGTCCCATCTGCCTGCAGTACTGCAGAATGGAGGCAATACAGTCTGCCAGGGCTCTCATTCATTCAGTGCCACAAAATCAGCTGGGAAGCCTCTTGAGTTTCTTCAGTTAGAGTAGACCTGTTCTTTCTGGTTTGATTCCTTCCCTCATCAACTCTGACAGGTTTGGATTTGGGCTCTTTCTGGAGGAGGAGAAGAGGGTGTTGAAGACAGGGAGCCTTGTTGAGTCAACACTGTAATATCCTCGTTTATTGCCAGATTTAGTATGGCATCATTTCTACACAGGAGATTTAAACCCGATACCAACTGGCTTCTAATCATATAAACACAAAACACACTCATGTTCTGGTGTTTTTCCTCCTTAAATACTTTTTAAAGAGATTTTTGAAAAGAACTATAAAACCCAGTCCGGTAAAATGGTAAGTCCTTGAAATTTCACCGGTGGAGAGATGGTACTTGGTAGCAGCCTCCGTCTGAGTCCCCCTCTCTCAGCAGGGTGTCAGCCCTGCTGAGGTTTGACATGAGAAGTCACAGATTGCAAAGCAGCAGCTACACCACTTCAAATAGGAAATAATCTTTCTTGAGAGACAAAAATGATAAAAACGAGATCATCTTTCAGGTTTCCTGATACTAGAGGGCAAGCCCATTTTAGGTAATGTTGTATTTAATGAAAAATCTTAAAATATGTTTCCTTAATAGTGAGTAAACTGTGCCAGCTCTCAGTCACTTGTGTCTCCTCATGGACTCCTCTGGCTTCTGATGTAGAACAGCTCTGCTCAATTTGATGAAACTAAGAGGGCTGAAGGGAGCAGTCATCAAACCCTAGACCACATGTAGTTACACTCTGTGCCTATAAGGAAGGTGATGATATTAGTGATGGATAATGATCAGTTCCATTCTTAAGGACATTTTCCTATCCTTACAGATTTTTTTATTTTATTTTAATATTCTGGACTTCTGGTACTTGTTATGAGATTATTGATTGCCCAGTGGTCATCAAGATGGATACAGGATGGAGAGAGAGATATGAAAAATGCTTGAGGAAATACTCTCCCTCAAATTAGCACCTCATCTAACCCTTTCTACCCACTAATAAGAAAGGAAAGGAAAGCAGTGTTCAACTCATGTTTTTTGCTGCTTTGCAGGCTCCTCCATGGTACCTTCCCCTTTACTGAAAATCAGACACCACAGCTCATTAAGCCAGGCTTTGAAAGATAATAAAGCTTATAGATGCCTTCACTTCTCTGAGGTTAACATTTCTTTAATAGAAGACAATGGTCTTGTGGTTAAGCCACAAACTTAGTGTCAGGGGACCTTGGTTACAATCCATTACACATACAGACTTTGGCAAGCCATATTGCTTATCTTTCCTTAACTACATTTCAAAGATAAGGGTCGAATAAGTTTCCCTTCCTACTGGTATAGCACAAGGACAATCAAGACACAGAATGGATGCTGACCTTCCTACAAGGACAACCTCCTTGGGATGAAGGGTTCATGTTCAACTCAGGGGCACGGACCCTTTCGTGGTAATCAAATGCGATAAAAGAAAACTAAAAAAAAAAAAAAAAAAAAACCAACACAAATCAGCTTCCTTCAGATGAAATTGTGAATTGATATGATAGCAAGTATTGAAAGAGTTCAGAGTAAGCATATAAATTCAGGTTTGTGTACTTCTATTTCAACACAAAGTTGCACCTTTTTTTCCAAACACTTAGTATGCAGGCATGCAGAAATTTAATTGAAAAGTTCTAGGTCTCAGGATCCTACCTTTAAGATGCCTGCTCTGACAAACACAGTTGGAAACTTGGGGTTGGACTCAACTGCCTAGACCTGGTTTTAGGCACCATTTCAGTCACTCTAAAGTATCCTACAAACCTCCCAACTGCCAGTCTAGAAGGACACAGGCCTCCAGTTTGTGCTAGGGCACATGCCACCTATATGCAGGTGTTCTTCATGGCCTGTAACACCTAAAATAGCATTAGACATTCGTGTTTAGACACCTGAACCTCCCATCATTATTTCCCCAAGGAGAAATATGTGGAAAATGGGTAGACATGAAAGCTTCCTAGCAGTTCTTATTTATGCTTCAAAGCAGGAAAAAACTCACCCCTGAAGTTGTAATTACTGACTTCAGTTAAATTATCCAGAATTACACGATACACTAATATACATTTCTTATGTCACATCGATTAAAAACTATCATCACACAGAAGAACTAGTTTGTGTACAATAAATTTGTAAACCTCACGTTCTTTTGAATACAACAGATTCAGTTGAATATCAAAATCTAACAGCAGAGTGCTGTAGTTGCTAAGACCTTAAAGACTAAAGCAGGCATAGAATTAATGTGTGCAACTATAACTGAGAACAGTAGGTAGTTCCACTATCTTGCTTCTGAATTGTGCAAACTACGCTGAGAAATGTTCACTTAAGTCTTGCATAACATTTTATCATAAATTACAACTTAACTACACTTGGCAAGTAAACTTACAAAGCATTTGCTATAAAGCAAAATATCTTTTTTTTGAAATTTTGCTTATTCACCAGCTAATTCAAAAAACCCATCAATTTGCTATGCATTCATAATAGTTTTTGTAGAGCAATGTCGTGGGTTTTGTAACACCAAAACTGAAAGTATGTGAAATGAAACACAAATCACTGTTCAAGTTCCCTTATTTGGAAATAACTTGACTTATAGCAGACTTCATTTTAACCAAATATCAAACATTTGGAATCTGGCAACACATTTGGCAAGGCAGGTTTTAGACTGATACAGTTTAAAACAGTAGCAGTGCTGTCATATCTGTAACAAAATTTGTAGGGAGAATTGATCAGTTTATCAACAGAATTCTTGGGAAAATATTTTTTCTAGTTCAATATAATTTCCTCCAACTTTGTCACTCAGTTCATTACTTGCAAAGCTTGTGGAGTCTGAAAAAAAAAAAAAAAAAGACTCTTATAAAGACCTGATGAGTAAAGCTTCCATACACTAGTAGTTATGGGATGCCATGATAATTTGTGCATTCCAGACTAATGATGATACTCTCTGTCTCTCTTACTTAAAATGTAATGCCTCTCTTTCATCATGCTACGTATTGTTGCTGCTTAGAAATATTAATTCACCATAACTTCTCATCCAGAAAGCCATTTTCTGTGAGCAATACCTACTCCCTGCACATAGTCACTGTGAAGCCAGTGGGATGTTTTTGGACTGTTGAAGATCTTTCGCTAATGAAGTAACGTGTTAGTATATAGCCCATAATAGTTGCTGCAAGCCATTAAGGAGAAGAAAAAACCTGACTTTCAACGACTGTACCATTTGTATGTTGCTCTACCACGGTAAAACATACAGTTATTTAAGGGGAGAGAACTGATGTCCATATGTTGCTAACTAAATTATAAAAATGTCTGAGAAAAATTGTACCACAGAAACATTGCAGAGAGAGGAAGAAACCTGTGTGTGGACCAATATTGAACTAATACTGGAGACTGACCTTCCCAATGCTCTCCATCTTTGTCTATGTCTGTGCAATGTAGACTGCCTTGCAAAAAAGAGCTGCTTCGTTTGTTGTAGGAATTATATTGTTCAGATGTATTTTGGTAGAATGAATTCATCAGGATTAAAAAGGGGGATTAGACCGCTAAACTCCAGAACTCCTTGTGAGTGTGTACTATGATGGAAAAGTACCATTCAATGAAGAACTTTATCAAAGCAAAGGAATTTGGATGGGTAAAAAAAATAAAATTATTTTAATATTGGGGATAAGTAAGTGTTTTAATCAAAAATGTCAAAAAAAAAAAAAGACCAGCTAGCATTCCCAGATCAGTATCTATTTTAGAATTTCCAGTTGAAAGTAGTAAAAAATTTAAAATTCTTATAGTATCATAAAAATGCTGAAATTTCACATGGAAATTGAAATTCCAGACAATCTAAGGGACCTTAATTCTTGTGCTTGATAGATGGAAACTGTGATGAAAGTTCCTTGAGACAGATTCTATTTGCAGCCCCAAGCTGATTGCATATACAAGCTCAAACATAGTTTTTAGATTTTTAAAGGTATTTTGCTGGAATAAAGCATCTCCCATAGCTTACACTTGACATAATCTACATGGTCTAGTGTCATAGTTTGACCTGGCTGGCAGCCAAATACCATGCAGCTGCTTGCTCACCCTCCCCCCTCCCAGGGAATGTGGGAGTGTGAGTGAGTGGCTGTGTGGTGTTTTGCTGCTATTCGACTGGGTTCAAAGCATAACAGTCCTTTTTGGTGCCCAACGTGGGGCTCAAGCAGTTGAGATAATGACAGATTTGGCCAGAGTGTATTAAAACTTAAGATAAGCATTCATTATGCTTCCTACAATGTCACTGTGGAGAAAACTGTTCTTGATTTATGTCTTCTGGGACCTGGTTTTAGAGTTCTATGACATAAAACCTGTTTTGCCATATATCCTGTTTGCTGGTGTGGTTGTCACCAGTAGGTGTTGAATTAAGAATATCATGTTGCTGATTAAGGCTATTGTTTTGTTGTGCTGTTGTGTTGTCGCTTATGGTGTAATAAGATCAGTATCTGGGTGGATGTTATCAGTTTGTGTGACAGCTGGCACTATGTCAAGTGGAGCAGCAGTGCAGGCTTCATTTCTGGGCTTCAGGTGCCATCTGGCAGATGATGTTGCTATTTACACTGGTAATCAGTTGATGGAAAGGATGCTTCCCTTCACTCTCCTCTTTCTCCTCCAAACAATTTTCAAAGACTTTTGAGAATTTTGGATGTTGTCTGGATCAATAGCAGGCATCAACAAAGCAATTAGAAAAGGGCCAGGAGCTCACAGCCTCTGGAGGTGGCTCCTAGCAGGTGTAAGGAGGAGACTGCATGCCATCCAGGCAAGTGGTCAAACATAGAGAAATGTATCCAGTACCTGAAGGAACTAGCTGTGTGGGACATGTTCTATCATGAAAAACATGCAGTTCCCTGAAGATCCAGATGAAGTCTGGTGCACACAACCCATGTGGTGAAAGGTTCTATGGAGCGCAGCACTGTCATATTCTCACTCGCTAGCGATACTGGATGTTGGAGACTTCACTGTGGCTGACATGGTTACCCAACTCTGGTGGTATGAAGAGAATGACTCTTTATGGGCCTGCATCTCTGCTATGGAGAAAACGTCTGAGAAACTTTCTGAGATGCTGTCCCAGGAGTTCCAGAAATCTGAGGATAGCTTCCCACCTTCCACTTGTGCAGACCAGTATCTCGGCAATTAGAAGCAAGTGTCCCCTGCTCAAGAGAGACGGTATACACCACAGGGCAAGCTGTGGTTTTACCTGCATGACCATGGAGAAGGCATGAGAAGTTGGGATGGAAAACCAACCTCTTCTCTGGAGTCACAGTTATGTAAGTTGCAAGGAAAAACAAACACAAAAGGGGTTTTTTTCTGGTTCTTACAGGAAAATTGCTGCTCCAGTTTCCAGTAATCCATTCCCTGAACAGAGGAGAAGGGTTGACTTTGTCTTTACTCCCAATCCTGTGAGAAGAATTTCTGGTCTGTATTCACAAGGACTGAGTAACCAAAATGAGACTGGGACCCACGCATACTACTACGTGAATCCATTCATCAGTAAGGAATGTTACGGTCACTATTAAAGAGGCTCTACCTCCCACCCGGTGGAGGAAAGGGATAATTGAGTTTATTGGACTGTATGGATTTGATGGCCTGGTACATCAGACCCCCAGAAGTATAAGGCTTTGGTGGATACTGGTGCCTAATGCACCCTAATGCTATCAAAATTTAGAGGGGCAAAATCCATCTCTACTTCGGGAGTGACAGGGGGTTCCCAAGAACTGACTGTATTAGAGGCTGAAATAATACTTAGAGGCTGAAATAATAACTGGGAAGGAGTGGCAAAAGCATTCCACTGTGACTGGTTCAGATGCCCTGTGCATCCTTGGCATAGACTATCTTAAGAGGGGGTATTTTAAGGACCCAAAAGGGTATAATTGGCCTTTTGGTATAGTTGCCTTGGAGACAGAGGAAGTCAAGCAGCTGTCTACTTTGCCTGGTCTCTCAGAAGATCCTTCTATTGTGGGATTGCTGTGGGTCAAAGAAGAACAGGTGCTGATCGCTACTACAACAGTACACCAATGACAATATTGCACCGACTGAGACTCCGTGAACACTATCCAGCTGATTTGTCAACTAAAAAGCCAAAAAGTGATCAGCAAGACCCGCTCACCTTTCAACAGCGCCATATGGCCAGTGCAAAAGTCTAGTGGGAAACAGAGACTGATAGTTGACTATTGTGGCCTGAATAAAGTCATGCAGCCACTGAGTGCTGCCATGACAGACATGCTAAAATTTCAGTGCCTACTGGAGTCAAAGGCAGACAAATTGTATGCCACAACTGATACGGCTAATGTATTTTTCTCCATATTTCTGGTAGCAAAGTACAGGCCTCAGTTTTCTTTCACCTGGAGGGGCATCCAGTACACCTAGAATCAATTACCCCAGAGATGGAAACACAGCCCCACTATTTGCTATGGACTGATCCAGAATGCACTGGAAAAGGGTGGAGCTCCTTAACACTTGCAATTGAATAGAATCATTAAGGTTGGAAAAGACCTCAAGAATCATCAAGTGCAACCGTAAATGATGTCATCAATACATTGATGACATCATTGTGTGGGGCAACACAGCAGAACAAGTGTTTGAGAAAGGGGAGAAAATAATCCAAACCCTCCTGAGAGATGGTTTTGCCATAAAATGAAGTAAGACCAAGGGACCTGCACAAGAGATTCAGTTTTTAGGAATAAAATAGCAAGATGGATGTCATCAGATCCCAAAGGATGTGATCAATAAAATAACAGCTATGTCTCAACCAACTAATAGGAAGGAAACTCAAGCTTTCTGAGGCTTTGTGGGTTTCTGCACCAACTAACAGGAAGGAATATCAAGCTTTCTGAGGCTTTGTGGGTTTCTGGGGAATGCAAATTCCAGATTACAGTAAGATTGTAAGCCCCCTCTATCAAGTAACCTGAAATAAAAATAATTTTATGTGGGCCCCTGAGCAACAACAAGACTTTGAACAAATTAAATGGGAGGTAGTTAATGCAGTAGCCCTGGGACCAGCCCAGACAGGACCAGATGTTAAAAATGTGCTCTACACCACAACTGGGGAGAATGGTCCTACCTGGAGCCACTGGCAAAAAGCACCAGGGGAGACTTGAGGGCATCCACTGTTCTTTTGGAGTCAGTGATACAGAGGATCCGAAGCTCTCTACACTCCAACTGAAAAAGAGATATTAGCAGCATACAAAGGAGTTTGAGCTGCTTCAGAAGTGACAGGTACTGAATCACAGCTCCTCCTGGCACCCCAACTGCCACTGCTGGGTTGGATGTTCAAAGGGAAGGTTCCCTCTACGTGTTGTGCAACTGATGTTACATGTACTAAGTGGATCACACTGATCATACAATGAGCTCAGATAGGAAGTCCCAATCACCCAGGAATTTTGGAAGTGATCACAAGCGGGCCCAAAAGTAAAGATTTCAGAATGTCCCCAGAGAAGGAAGAGGCACACTGAAGAGGCCCCACTGTACAATGAACTGCCAGGTAATGAGAAGAAATATTCCCTGTTCACTGATGGTTCCTTTCATCTTGTAGGAAAACATTGAAGGTGGAAAGCTGCTGTGTGGAGTCCCACATGATGAGTTGCAGAAGCTGCTGAAGGAGAAGGTGAACGAAATCAGTTTGCAGAGGTGAAAGCTATCCAATTGACTTTAGATATTGCTGAACAAGAAAAGTGGCCAGTGCTCTATCTCTACACTGACTCGTGGATGGTGGCAAATGCTCTGTGGGGGGGAGGGTTACAGCAATGGAAGCAGAGCGACTGTCAGTACAGAGGCAAATCCAACTCGTCTACCCCGTTGCAGCAAGATATTGCTGCTGAGTAGAAAAGCTGGTTGTATGTCACATAGATGCTCATGTACCCAAGAGTTGGGCTACTGAAGAACATCAAAACAACCAGCAGGTGGATTGGGCTGCTAAGATTAAAGTGTCTCAAGTGGATCTAGACTGGTAACATAAGGGTGAAAAACCCATGACACCTCAGGCCACCAAGGAAGAGATGCAACATTTAGACAGGCTCATCATCAAAGGATGGACTTAACCATGGACACTATTGCACATGTTATTCACAAAAGTGTAACTTGTGCTGTGATTAAGCAAGCCAAGCAGTTAAACCCCTCTGGTATGGAGGATGTTTGTTAAAATATAAATATGGGGAGGAGTGGCAGATTGATTACACCACGTTCCCACAACCCCGCTATGTGTTCACAATGGTGGAAACAACTGCTGGATAGTTGGAAACATATGCTATGCCCCACGCACTGCCCGGAATACTACTCTGGGCCTTGAAAAGCAAGTCTTGCGGAGGCATGGCACCCCAGAAAGAATTGAGTCAGACAATGGGACTCATATCCATAACAATCTCATAGATACCTGGGACAAAGAACATGGCATTGAGTGGGTGTATCACATCCCCTACCATGCACCAGCTTCTGGGAAGATCGAATGATACAATGGACTGCTAAAGACTACACTGAAAGCAATTGGTGGTGGAACTTTCAAAAACTGGGATACACATCTAGCAAAAGCCACCTGGTTAGTCAACACTAGAGGATCTGTCAACAGAGCTGGCCCTGTGCAATCAGAACGTTTACGTACGGTGGGATAAAGTCCCTGTAGTGCGTATCAAGAATATGCTGGGGAAGACAGTCTGGGTTATTCCTGCCTCAGGTAAGGGTAAACTCATTTGTGGGATTGCTTTTGCTCAAGAACCTGGGTGCACTTGGTGGGTGATGCAGAAGGACGGCGAGGTCCAATGTGTGCCTCAAGGGGATTTGATGTTGGGTGAAAGTAGACAATGAAATCAGTTATATATTATACTAGTGATATTGTAGTAAGAATCGCCCAGATTCAATGGAACCAGAACTGACATCCAGCAACTTTCTCAAGATCGACATCTTCAACCCACAGACCATGATCATGGACTGTGCCTGATACTTCAGCTACGAGTTCTGGATGCAGCATGCAACAGAGATTATACACCATCCATCTGTTGCGTCCAATATCACACACCCTACCAACAAAGTGAACTCCACGTCATCTTTCCTGCCTTGAAAGACTGTCATGACAGATGGAGCCCAAAGCCATGGACTAAATGAACTCAATGGTGTTGGAGGGATGGTCCATAGACAAAGGGAATTATACCTGTGTGCATATATCAAAAGTCAGGAAGAACAGTGGAATCTGAGCGTGATGTAAATGGTATCGAATAAAGGGGTAGAGAATGTCCTGGTTTTGGCTGGGACAGAGTTAACTTTCTTCATAGCAGCTAGTGTGAGGCTGTGTTTTGTATTTGTGCTGAGAAGGTGGCTGATAGCATACTGATGTTTATAGTTTCTGCCAGGACTGTCACAGACTTTTCAGCCTTTCTGCTGTGCCAGTGTCCACAGGTACAGGAGAAGCTAGGAGGGATCATAGCCCCAGTTACTAGCCTGGGATTTTACCATAGGTTTAGGATTGAGACCAAATTGGCCAATGGTATATTCCATATCATGCACATCATACCCAGTATATAGATGAGGATCAGTCCAGAAGTTGTCTCTCTGGATCATCTACCTCTCTCTTGGGCTCGTCTCGCTCCCTCAGTCAGTTCTTAGTCTCTTGGACACTCAGGCTCTTATCTC
>NW_010135713.1:0-4156 GCF_000699245.1 Pterocles gutturalis
GTGGTGGTGGTGGTCCTGACACGAAGACAGGGGCCTTAAGAAGACAGCAGAAATCCCATCTGTATATGTTTATGCAAATAACTTAAATACCATTTATTGAAAAAGATCTTCAAATTTATCTACCTTTCCTTGCAGACTGTATGTGAAACTACATGCGTTAGAAGTACAGTTCCACTGAGTATCTAAAATATAGGTGGGTTTAAGTTGACTGAATCAGGCTTGGGAAGCAGTTAAATGCAGGTTTTCAGAGATACCTAAAATCCAAGTCCTATAGAAAGTGATGTGCCTCGTATGTCCAGATGCTTTTATAAACAATGTATGAGAATGTAGCCACCTAACATTTTTAACCTGGAATAGAAGGAAAGTATTAAACAGTGAGGGCAAAGTGTCTGAGCATTTACTTGTGAAAGAAACCTCACATTAAATGGTGGGATTATATTAAGATGTTCAAATCTCTACTCTTAAATGGATTATTTACAGTTTCATTTTCAGATGGCAGAATACAGAACCTACCATTCAGGATAGAGAACAAAATAAAACCCAAGGAATTCTCCATGGATGCTGCATAAGTACAAAGGCACCATTAATGAAACATTAAAAATCGTGCAATGTGAAAATTCTTAGATGAATTAAAATCTATGCTAAACAAGAGTCTGAAGTGCTACATGTGCTGCAAGGCATTATTGTAATTAATATAATTTCCAGGATGAGAAAAATGTTTTCACTGCAAATTGGTTTAGAGCTCACAACAGTTTGGAAAAATGTTTTTATTTTTCTACCTATCATAACTGTCTGTCATTATAAGAGATATTGTAAACCTTGACATTTTTGAAAACAATGTAATTTTAAAGGTTAATTATATTCATAAATACTTCACACTAACTAATTTATTATACTGTTAATCCTGAAGTCTCTTAAAGGAAGATGTCCCTGTTGTACTCTGTTGTCTCTAGTACAGGTGCACAGTCTTACCTGCATTCTAATGTTTTCTAACGTTTCTGATGCATGGCCTAAGTGTCCATAGCTCCATTGCCAGGATGATTTCCATAACAAGTGATGAGAATTTCTGCTCATGATTGGTGAAATTAATCATCATAACAATTATTTGAAGACAATTTGAAGTTTTTTTCAAAAGGAAGTTATTTCATCCTAATGAAAAACTTTGCACATAGTGAAACTACTCAGTTCTTTAGGAATGGAAATAACAGGTCCACACTCTTCAGGTTCCTCACATCTTTTCATGAGAAGAAAAAAAAAATTGTTACTTTCTTCTTGTTATTGTATCATTCCAGACTTACTTTATTCTAAATAGTTATGAACTATAATTATATTCAAATTTATGTTTATAGCTAACTACTTTCATTGTCTGAAAAAAAGGACATATATACAAGAGTGCAGATATATTGCAGAAAATAATTTGAAACATTATATGAACAAACAAAAATGTTGTAATATTTTTTATCTTATAGAAAAATTGAAAAATCATATAAAACTGTTTCATTGTGTTCTATAGCATATGTCTGAAAAAGGACATATATACAAGAGTGCAGATATATTGCAGAAAATAATTTGAAACATTATATGAACAAACAAAAATGTTGTAATATTTTTTATCTTATAGAAAAATTGAAAAATCATATAAAACTGAGACCAGCAACTGATGTCTGTAAGACTGTTGCTGCTGGCTTTTTCCAACATAGTGTGCAGTTCTGCACAGCCCTATTTATTGGCCTTCGATTTTTTCATGTAACAGTGGTGATTCAAGACAGTTGCCTCAGAGACAAATTTATTCTCAGGATTTTCTCAGATGTTTTGCTTTCTCCCTTCTTGTCAGATGTACAGTAACATTTACTGGGAAAGAAAGTGGGGAATTTTAAACTACAATTTCTTCTTCCATCAAAAACAAAATTATTTTCTGCTTTTTAAAATTTCTGTGTTGACACTCTGTATGAGTAGAATGTTCCAGGTAAGACTTAAACTATGCAGGATAAAAAGAAAGAATATGGAGCAAAGTTCACTGGAGCCTCTTGCTGAGGTTATCTATTTTTGTCCAGGAGATGGGTAATTGGAAGGTGCTTTGCAGGGTACCCCAAATGCAATCTCTACATGACTCATGGAACAGTTTCCCCTATCACACAGACCTCCCAGGAGTCTTTTTGCTTGTTTACAGGAATTGCCCAGACTAGAGCTGCAAGCTCGAAGCTTTTAAAGCAGTTTTTCTGAAAAAAGCTGTGTGGCTCCTGGACCCAGAGGCGTTTAGCGAAGAACAACAGCAACAATAAATAAAGTATTTATTAAAGTACCTGCATGTTTTTTCTTTACAGAATCTGCGTCTGCTTACTGATAGTGATCGGTAAGATTTGTTCTATGTGGCTGTCCTGGAACTGTGTGCCATCATGGTTCATGAAAACTCACTTGCAGTTCCCAGATTTAAATTCCTGGAACACAATGAGAGTTCTCAGTCTCCCACTGCCCTGATGCAACAGTTGGCTGACAAGGCAAGAAGGTATCTCAAATGCTATGAAAGAAGGGAAGTATAGTTGAAGAAGAATCAAATAAATGCTAATTCTCTGAAGGCTCATTCAGCACAAGAGTCAAAACTATGCGTGGCTTTGAAGCTGGTTGTTTTTTTTTTTTTTTTTTTTTTTTTTTTTTTGTTTTTTTTTTTTTTTCCTAGGCAGTCTGCAAGAATTTGCAATGGAAAATTTTCCATAAATAGGGATTGTGATAAAATGTCAGATATTATTTGTTCTCAAGTGTAAGGCAGTTAGAAAACCTATATACTTATCCACAAAAAAAGCAATCAAGCAAAGTTAAAAATATCACTTACTCTCTGCCAAAACCAGAAGCTGAATTACAAAGGAGGAAAGGCTGTTAGGGTCAAGGGAAGAATTGATTTATGAATTGCCGTTTAAATCAATGGCAAAATTCTCATCAGCTTGTGAAGTTCAAAATCAGATCTTCAGTTTTTAAAGTTTTCTCCCACTCTTTAGACTCAAAGAAAACTTATGGGAAAGCAGATAGTGTCAATTTCCCTGAAACCCAGTGAAAGAGACTGATGAAGAGAGCTGAAACACTTTTTTTCTGGGCTCTGTCCCTACTCAGATGCAAAAAGTGCCCAGTGGAGTGTGAAGCATCGGCTTTACCCTCTATGCACTCACTCGTAAATTGGAGACAGAACTTGCCTCAAGCCTTTTGCAAAATACCCTTTTTATGCCACTGTTAACCAGGAAAAATCTCAGGGAAAATTTGTGGTGGCAGAAAGCAAGCACTTCCTGGAAAACCTTCTGAGATTGTTCAGAAGTTATTCTCATTCACTGCTACTAACCTCAGCTGTCTAGCTGTTAGAAATACTTGGGGCCATGATGACAGTTAGAATAGTTATAGACAATATACTGATGTTGCAACACTGAGTAAACATAAATATTTACACAGTTGCCATGTGTTGTGGTTTTGTGTGGTGGGTTTGTCTGGTAGCAGGGCGGGGCCACAGGAATGGCTCCTGTAAGTAGCTGATAAAGGTTTCCCTGGACTCCAGCTCTGCTGGCAGCAAGGGAGGGGCTGCAGTGGCGGCCCCTGTAAGTAACTGCTAACAGTTCCCCTAGCTGCAAGCCTGCTCTGGCAGCAAGGGAGAGGTTACGGTGGTGGCTCCTATAAGTGACTGCTAAGGGTTCACCCCCACCCCTGGCTCCAAGCATTTGGTAACCGGGAGGGGGAGTGGGGGGAAGGAGTACCACAGATCTAGCCCCTGTCAGAAACTGCTGGAAGCTTCCCAGCTTCAGGCTGGACTCACCCCAGGCCAGGGCTGAGCCAATCGGTGCCTCTGCGAATGACAAGAGGGGGCACGGAAGATGGGAGTTGGTGCAGCCCCGGGCAGGGCCCGGCTTGGGCGGGGGTCTGGCCATCCAGCTGCCTGCCTGGCTTCTGTGATCGCCCTGCCATGGCTTGCCTGAGAGGCGGCTCGCCCAGGAGCTGATCAAGACCTGTGGCGGAGAGAGAAGCAGGGTCTGAGAGAGACAGCCACACAGACACTCAGTCAGACAACAGGAGCAATAGGAAAGGGAGCGCCCCCGGAATTTCCCCTGCAGCGTGGTGAAGATTCATAGTGACGCACGGTTTGTCCCTTGGT
Organism: Pterocles gutturalis; assembly: GCF_000699245.1. Taxonomy (NCBI): domain Eukaryota; kingdom Metazoa; phylum Chordata; class Aves; order Pterocliformes; family Pteroclidae; genus Pterocles; species Pterocles gutturalis. The sequence continues at coordinate 4,130 of NW_010135713.1, forward strand.
GCAGCCCATGAGAAGATGCAGCCGTGG
>NW_010135713.1:4378-23293 GCF_000699245.1 Pterocles gutturalis
GGACAGAACAAAGCCTTTGGGCCTGGGAAGAAGGGAGGGGTGGGGGAGAAGTGCCTTTCTAAGATGTGGTTTCTCTCTCTTAGTATCTTGCTTCTTGTTGTAAATAGTTAATAAAATTCAATTGTTTTTCTTTGTTCTTCCCAAGTCATGTTGGTTTCTTGCCCATGACCCTAAGTGGTGAGTGAAACCCTCCCTGTCCCTGCCTCAGCCCACCAGGTGTTTAACAAAGGACTGCCGGTGGCCTTTCTAAACCACGACACCATGGAAAAAAATGGTGAAAAGGAGTTTGATATTAAAAAATAATGACACAGTATGAAACCAAACAAAAAAGACAAAACAAAACTTTACCTCAATATAAAGACAATCCATAAGATATTTGTTTTAAGTGAAACAGTGGACATTTTATAAGTTAGTTTGTGAAAGTGAATATGAAGTAGTAATATATTCTCACAACTGGTGCATAAGAGGTACAGATTTCCAACTCAGAGTTGGGAAAATCTGCCTTTGGGTAGGCTGATTGTTTAAACCAAAATTTGTTGCTTTGAGGAAAAGTAGCCAAATAATAATTCTATCAAAGACAGAATTCTATCAAGTATTACCACAAGGCAGTACCACTACTAGCAAAAGCTTTTTGACATGCATTTAACTATATAAAACTAGAGAAAGTAGAAGACTGTAACTGTTTTCTCTTCTTGCAAGGTTTTTGCTGCAGCAAATTGTACTACTTGTTAATGCTGAAAGATACTCTGAAGAAAATATGTCAAAATAAAAAAACTGCAATATAAGCTACTACAAATAGTGCATAATAGATTCTACTCCAGACAGTATTAAGCAGCAGGTATTGGACACATATTCTAGCTGCATATTCTAATGCATAGATGGACTATATTATCACTAATAAACGGAGAACCTGGATACAGGAGCACATTCATGTGAACTTGAGGTGTGGAAACTATTTGAGGGAGAACTGGAATCCCTTGACTTTACAAGCGGCTATACTCAGTAATCCCATCTATAAGCATATATAGCTCAATTTTAAAATGAGTTGTATTTATTGCCCTCTTTTCCTCTTATGTGAAGGAACAATGTTTCGGGCTAATCTTCAAAATGTCACTGCAAAAGATTTAAGATGCTTCAAATCTTTTTTTCCTAGAAACAACTGCCTTGGAGTCTCTTTAAAGCTTTTTCGCTTAATGTGCAGTGTTAAAAATAGTACATTATCATTAACAGTGTATTCAGAATATCGCTTACAAATTTGGATTAAAAGTAGCACTTTTCCTAGTAATCTTTCTTTTTTACAGTGCAGTGCTAACATGTGTAGTGAAGAAGCGAACAGACTGCAGTTCCTTCTGGTACATCTTGAACAAATGACATTGCTTATGTTCTAATTCACCAAAGTAACTAGCGATGAAAAAAAAGGTTGCAAAGACATCACTTGTAGTATCATATGGCAAAGTGTGGATGTGATTTATCAAGTAGAATTTGTATCACACAGGATGATACCTGGCAAATAGCAAATTGTTTGTTCTTCAGATCTCAGACTGATGATACACAGCAGTAATTTAATAAAAAGATAACCAGAATGATATTTCTCAGAGAAATTGAGCTAGTGAACAAGAAACTTAATCATGCCACTATCGTGGACATCTGGCCATCATAGATAAACACTGGCTGGATTTAGAGGAATTATCACAGTTTAAAGAATCATATGACCATGAACACTTTGTTAATGGAACATATCCTAAAGCAAAGATAGATGGAACATATGATACATTTAGTTTAGATCAAACATTTATTTTCTAAAGTGGTGTTGACAGACAGTGAACCCACTAACTTACATATTGCTCAGTAGGTGAAGGTACATGACTTGCTACAATTTCCTGAGGGATCATCAGGCTTTGGCAAAAGGGAATCTATCCTGCATCTGTGAAAATGTGGCAACCTTTTGTACAATCATTTTGCAACACTGTGGTTCAGTCTGATCAGGTAGGATGAAGAGTGAATCATTAGCAAAAAGATGGCTGGCCGGGGAACATTGGTTGAAGGGGTTTTGATCTACAAGATATTTTGGAGATCTGTTTCAGCCTTGTTTATCAAACAAGGCCTTTAAATGAAGCTAAACAATTTGCCACGCTGTGGATCGTATGAAAAGATACTTACTGGGATCTGTACTGGACCCTATGCTCCTTATTTTCTCCCTCAACTTCTTCATCATCATCTCTCATCTCTTTCACATGAGCTATGTTCAAAGTCCACAGCATCATTTTCACAAAATCTTAAGGCCTGATGCAGTAGGAATGCTGAAAATAACATACCTGTGATGGGTTTTCCAGTTTTGATAGAATGTACTGTGTACATAAATCCAATTAGATGTTCCCTCCCTAACTTCACTGCACTGTGAATGTCTCTGCTTTGAAATCTGGTACTAATGTGTTACAGAGACTATGTTTTAGTCTGAAATAAAAACTTTTTCTGAGAGTGTCTGAGGGATTTGTATGGAGCATAGAGATTTGACCCCTGCAACTTTGAATCTTAGAGGAAAAAGGAAGCTGTAAGACGTTTGCAGTTTTACTGGTTTTAAGTTTAAAATCCAAGCACTTTTCAAAAGGTGTCAAGCTCAAATGCACATCAACACATTTCAGTAATCTGTAAGCTATTATTAATATAAAATGTATTTCAAATCAAAATTATTCTGAAACTTTCCACAAATGTTATATGTCAAAAATTATTCTTTCCAACATAAATGCAAAATGTTTTTTACTTTGATGGGAAGTCATTATTACTGCAAAACATATACTGAAGATGCTGAAGCAAAGGTTTTGCAGACAGTGAACAAAATATTGATTACAAGAGAAATCCCTGCTGAAGTAGAGGCATATGGAAAAATATCATCCAATCAAAGCTACTAAAAGCTTTTTACCTGTGATTGGGAGAATGTAGATTTCTTTTAAAAGTAAACCATAAGGCCTTATAGCATGGATAGGGCCAACAGCGATTCTACATTCAAAGTCTGGAAGGTACTTGGAGTTAATAACTGGGATACAACAGAGAACAGGTGATTATCTACAAATTTTTTCCTTAGTACTTCATAGTAGATGCAGCTTTCCACCAAAGGTTCAGAAATGTGTGTCCTTTTATGAGGTTTGCATGAGTCTGTTGTAATTCCTTGGCTAGAGGCTCATGAATGAGGTGTGCTACAGGTTCTCCTTGGCACCATGAGATTTGAATATATCACTCTCTTCTCCAAGAACTTCATTATCCATTCATTACTTGGTGTTCTGGTGGGAAACACGTCACTGATTCTTTAACCCCATGGAATGGGACTTTTTAGGAACTCTGATTATCGCATTTTAGGCAAAGCTTATTTATTTGCCATTTCAGTGCTGATGAGTGAAGTACCAAAAGACTTAAAATTTGAGGCAAATCTGAAAATCTGATTTAAAAATGTAAGATACAGTGCAAGTTATCTTCATGTGCTAGAAGCTAAGAATGATATTGTGAACTTGCATTAAATAATAACCATGTGACATTTTAGCATAACACCAAAATAATATCTTTGATTACTTTAGTATGAAAATATCCGAGGAAGTTTAACTGTATTTCTACCAATGATTCCCAAAACACACCACCTTCAAAGGGCTTTTAAATGAACATTTTTCAATACTCGACAGTGTCTTTGGCAATGATGAGACCTTAGAAGCAGTAATTTGAGGGAAAAGAAAAGGTAAATTTAACAGTGGGACTGTAAGACCGAAGAGACAACAGGAGACGTCTGAAGAACAAATGAGAATTATTGCTTAGCTAATAATCACAAAGTGCTGAAATTGCTGACTTGCAGAGCAGCAAGTGAGCCTCTTGATGGTTGTGAAACAAGGTTTGAATACAAAAGAAGCTCAGATAAAACTAAATAAAAAAATGTTTAAAATATCATGTAGACATTAAACAGTGTTTTTTCGTGATTGCATCAGATGTTTTGCACAGGAAAATAATCATTTATCATTTCGGTCTTTAGCAAGGTGCTAACGTTCTGCTATGCTGATGCTGGGTGTGGGTGTGTGGAGGGGGGTGTGTGTGTGTGTCTCTGTGTAACTATTGAACTCTTTCAAAATTACTGTATTGTTCAGAAACTTGAGGATAATAAATAACTATTTTTTAATTATTATTTTCCACAGAAAGCTTGCATTTTTTTTTGTGTCAAGGACTTCAGTTAAGATTCAACTAATCAGCTCAGTATCCCCAAATCAATTTGTCTCTGTAGGAAATGAGCAGAACCAGTCCTAAAGTGAATGGAATCACCCCTGTTCAGATTAATAGGCAACCTCTTACTCCTCACAGGTTGTCTTGGACTAATTTGGCGTATCGATGTGTTACATTGTATAATGATGAAAAAAAATCAATTATTTTATAGAAATCCAAGACACACTGAAGTCATTGAAAGTGGAATTTATCTGATTAAATGGAGAAGTCTGCATCTTAGCTAGTTACTCTCAGCTTTTGTTTATAATGAAAGAAAGAATGCAATTTCAATATGTGATTCATCTGAACTAAGATATCTACTTAAGGTGAGATAAATCACATCCTAAAAATGCCTGCTTCTCTATATTGATTATAAATAAATCCTACTGTCAATAAATAAAAGACAGACATCCAGACTGTCTGTGTCTGAAGTTAGATGAGAAATTGAAGACTTTTCACTAATTGCTTTGGCTTTGGAATAAACTATTTGTGCCTCTCAGCAGAAATTCCTTTGGATTCCTTATAATCTGTTTTTCTGTTTTCTTTAATCATTGTTTCAGTTTTGAAAACTCCACAAATATCTAAATCTTGCTCACCTATTTTGGACTCAAAGTCAGTTTAGATTATGGTATCCTGAAGTTTAAAGACCCTTTCTTTCCATTTCCCTTCTTTGTCTACCAGATGGATAAGTTTAATCTTTTAACTATAACTTCTAAAATAATCTCCTTTTTGAAAGAAATTATATATACATATTTGAAAATCTATTTGACTGAGTAGTTTATGTCATATATGAAATGGCAGGGATCATCCAGATTGCTTACCGGAATACCTTAAAAATAATCAATCAAATATTGCATTTGCTTTTCCTTTTAAAATGAAAATATAGTTTATTAGAAATTCTACAAATTCATTCAGATATAAATATATAAAATGCACCATACGTATACAAATTCCTTTCATGTCAATTAACATATCATACCTTCTTTTAAAGCAGAACATCCTTTGCTTGAAATTAAATAAATTTTAAAAGTCTTTTGCCTTATTTGGTATAAATCCTTTACTAACACTCCTTAGTCTGATATTGTAAAATGATATTGTGAAGTTGGACTGTTCAGCCTGGAGAAGAGAAGGCTCAGGGGGGATCTCATCAATATACATAAATACCTGAATGCAGGGTTCAAAGAGGATGGAGCCAGGCTCTTTTCAGTGGTGCCCAGTGACAGGACCAGAGGCTATGGGCAGAAATTGAAACACAGGAGGTTCTGTCTAAAGATGAGGAAACACTTTTCTTCTGTGAGGGTGACTAAGCCTTGGCACAGTTTGCCCAGGGAGATTGTGGAGACTGCATCTTTGGAGATTTTAAAAACTGTCCAGACAAGATCCTGGACAACTGACCCTAGGGTTGGACCATACAACCTCCAGAGTTCCCTTCCAACCGCAACCACTCTGAGATTCTGTGATATCCTAATCATGTTAGTCAAGAAACAGTGAATCAAAGGAAGAAAAGATGGCAAAAGCAAAAGTCTCTGTTATTCCAAGGTATTTTGTAGTCTATTTGGGGATTATGAAATGTGTTGTGCATGTTACTAGGGTTATAAAGATTGTGTGGGTTTTCTGGTGGTTTTTTGTTTTGGTTTGGTTTGGTTTGGTTTGAACTGTAATTATATTTCAGAGTTGTCACAGAGAAAAAATATAAGTGCATAGGTACTGAAAAGAAATAGGAAGAAATAGTAGTTAAGCCCCAGATAACTTGTCACCTAAATATAGTAATGAGACAAAGGTCAAGTTCAGACAGATTAGGGCGATCTAGGGATAAAAGAATCAGCAAGTCAGCATTGGTCAGGATGGCAAGTGTCTTGTGTTCTGTGCATAACCAAGTAAAATTTTCTTTTCTTGATTTCTATTCATATTCTGCAGTAGTTCTATGAAAAGAACATTTATTAATATCAGTGGCAGTCCTGTATACAGGACAGCTACAGAATATACTGTTAAGAACTGCAGTGCACATTGGAGAAATGAATTTTATCCTTTATTAAGGACTATATTGCAGCATTTCTCATCCTTTAAAACAGACTTTCAAGTGAAATTGCCCTACTCTTGTCCTGATTTCTTTCATTGTCTAATTTTAACAGTGCATTCCATCTAGCCCTTTCTCTCTACAATTTTATTTTTCCTACTTGCACCCTTTTGATGCTCAACTTTTCTGTCTTCCATCACACCTGAAATTGCAGACCAATAAACAGTGGTCAACCACCTTTGTTCTTCCTTGGAAAAACAATAACCTAAAGCTCTTCTATTTCCTTGATTCTCATAAGTCTCATGCTTAACCTTATTTTTATAGTTATAGATATTATTTATTACCATACTTCACTGTCATTTTTTCTGATTATGACATAGCCTTGAATAGATATTGCTATAAAAAACACCTGCTATCTATTCTGATGAAAATTTTAAAGGCATTGTGGTGGAGTAGAAAACTGTTGAGATAACCTGCACATACTAGACTGTTTAAACCAGAAGCGAAACAACCTCTGCACCATCCTAGTCTACCTGAAGCTAATTTTATATTGTCAGATGAAGAAAAGACAAAAACCTCTTTCCTTTTTCATCTTCTTAAGGATTTGGTATACTTATCACTTGTAAATTAAAGCAAAATATGGCACTATAAAGTATCAATGGTAGAGTCAAAATGAAGAGTGGACCTATGGGAGAAAAGGAATAAAATAAAAGCTTTAAATAGGGGACTCACGGGTAAAAACTCCAAGCTATACAGTTATTTTTTTTTTCATAGATGTTGAGAAGAATGCAAAATAAATTTAAAGATACTTAAGGAAATTTAAGTCCTAGAAAGAATGAGGGGTGTATATTATATTAGTCCTATTAGAGAAACTAAAAAAAAAAAAAAAAAAAAAAGGAATTAAAGCCCGTTTGAGACTAGTGAGAGAATCTTGGAAGGTACTTAGAATCCCAGTAAACAGGGTTGTAATAGTAATCTGAGATCCAAAACTGAGGCATAGGTTATTAAGAACATGATTTGAACTTAGAGAAATAAATTTGTATTTTCTAAGATACAAAATGATACAAAATCTCCATGATGTATTTAGAAGATAGGAAAAAAAAAAGAATTTTAAACAGAGCTAGATCTGGAAGCAGAACTAATGTATCTCTAAGGAAAAAAAAATAATTTTGAAAGAGCCCACAAAGAAGGAGTGGAAGTATCAAAGAAGAAATAAAGTATAAACATACTGTGTACAGTGTAGAAGATCTTTGATGGGAAACTGCTGAAGCTGTAGCTTCATCTAATGATGTGATTGGTTTAGCCACAAGGAGAACACTTATTATTCATTAAATGGAGGCCAGTGGAAAGAATAAAAAATGCCAGAAGTTATACTACATTTTTGGAAGGAAAAAAAGTATTATTTTGAGCATAAGTAGAATTCAGATGGTACAGCAAGCAAATTATTCTCTCTCAAAATACTACAAGCCACTGGAGAACAAAAACATCAAAACACAATTAAGAAGTTTAGAATTTGTACTTCCCAGACAACTGGTCGGTAGGAATTAGTGAAGAAATGATTGATCATGGTGGAATGCTCAGAATATGTAGTTTTATGTAAGTACCTAAAATACATGTGTATTTCTCAAAAATGCTTTCAAGTTGCAGTAAACAATATTTTATATTCAATGTTGTTTCTGAGGAGAATAAACTGTGGTCTTTCCTCTGTCTTTTTTCTTGTTCTGTACTTAAATTAAGCCCTTTGAAAAGCACTTGGTGTTTTGTTGTTGTTGTTGTTGAACTGTCTATTAAATACTTTTTTCCGTAACTAAAAATGGTATTTAAACTATCAAGCCAGATGAAGGATTTTTATTCGGTAAAATCTTCAGGAGTTTCTGTTGTCTAATAAAAATTAAACTGCCTAATATGTAATACATTATACTTGCAATGCAATGATAAAACTGTAAACCTTAGATCTGAAAAAATCATAGAAAAAGTTTCCTGTTGAACTTGAAGAGTGGTGAATGAATAAAGCTTTGTGTATTGACAGCTCTGGATAGATGCAGGTTGTTATACAGTGCTTTCTAAGTCCTCTAAGCCAATCTGGCATAAGTTAGCTTCATTCCAGTAGCCAAATAAATTATATTAGCATTAACGGCTCAAGATATTTGAGGTCACAGGCTTCAGTTGCTGCACATTGTCAGATGTTCATCCTGCTGGCACACCAGAGCATCCAAACACAGGACAGCCATGTCCAAAATACAATATTTTTACAGATTTAAGCCTAAATTACCATTCCTTGCTTCTTAGCAAAGCCTGTCAGCCTGAATACAATGACAGCGTCATTAATTTTTAGTATATTCATAGCACTACTTCTGGTGATTGCTGAAGACATTTTTGTCAAACACAGTTTATGTCATTCATTCTTGCTTATAGGCAACACCAACGAGCAGCAGGCTGGTGCAAAACGTCTAAATTAAATACTTTGCATTCATGTAAAATTTTTCTTTTCATATCACTAACAATGCTCAAATAAGTCTTCAGAAGGTTCTCACTGAATTAGATAATATCAACCCAGAGTAAATCTGAGTAAATTAAATCACATAAATGTTGTCTGAAGTTACAGAACAAATCAATAGCAGAGAAAATTAGAGCTCAGGAACTCTGAATTTGAAAAAGCAGTCCCTCGGCCATGTTGGAGGTGATATCTTTGTGCTGTTAAAATGATTTTATGCAATTTGCAAGAGTGGATGATATTTTACAAATACATAAAAAAGACAAGTCCTCTAGTTAGAATGACTTCATTTCAAAGGTCAAACATAAGGACAGAAGGCAGTTTCTCAACAGAAAAGCAAGGTTTTAAATAATAATGTTGTGACTATAAAGTGCTAGCTCTGTTATAATGGCAGCTGTCTCAGAGCAGTAGATGAGGCATGGAAAAGGGTGCTGTAGAGTCCAAACAGGAGAATATTTAGTAGTTTCCATCAATAAAGAAAGAAAAGGTATATGTTTTTCCAAGGTGACCCCAGGATCCATAGTAACATGGGCAATTAAATTTCTGTGTGATGAGGTTCAATACGGCATGGACAATAAGATGGGCATATCTACCACAAGCAAAATCCTGAAAGCACAAATCTCAGCTTTCAGAGTTGCAGCACATACAGAGACAACAGCACATACACAAACAAAAGCAGAACACATTATGGTAGATCTGATGCGTATGGTTGTGGTTAGGTCTTCTGTGCCCACTCTATGGGACCCATTCAAAGACCTTGCATCTGTTTGTTGACATGGACTGCAAAGTAAATCCCTCTCTTCTGTCAATTTTGCATACACTCCTGCCCTCTTAAGCATGCAGAAAAAGACTAGCATATTTACAAAATGCTTGCTTCTTCATTACTTTCCTGCTAGCAAAGATTTTGGCCACTGATTTCAACAAATAGAACACACACACAATTCTTACCCTGGTATTTTCAGTAAATAGTAGCAATAGAATCATTTTAAGGGTCATCAGAGTCCAACAGAATTTGAAGGTCATCTAGTCCAACCCCCCTGCCACAGGCAGGAGCATCTTCAACTAGATCAGGTTACTCAGAGACCCATCCAACTTGAACTTGAATGTTTCCAGGAATGGTACATCTACAACTTTTCTGAGCAACTTATGTCAGTGTTTCACCACCCTCATAATAAAAAAATTCTTCCTTGTATGTAGTCTGAATCTACTCTCTTTTATTTTAAAATCATTAGCCTTTGTCCTATTGCTGCAGGCCCTATTATAAAGTCTATCCCCATGTTTCTTAGAAGCCCCCTTTAAGTATTGAAAGGCCACAATAAGGTGTCCCCCAAGCCTTCTCTTCTCCAGTCTAAACAACCCCAACTCTCTCAGCCTTTCTTCACAGGAGAGGTATTCCATCCCTCTGATCATTTTTGTGGCCCTCCTCTGAACCTGCTCCAACAGGTCCATGTCCTTCTTGTGCTGTGGACTCCAGAGCTGGATGCAGTATTCCAGGTGGGGTCTCATAAGAGTGGAGCGGAGGGTGAGAATCACCTGCCTTGACCTGCTGGCCGTGCCTCTTTTTATGTAGCCCAGGAATAAAAGTAATGTTTTTATGCCTTTGCTATGAAACTAGAGAATTCTTTTGACTTAAGCATTGATAATTTTCCATGTTAATAGAAAGCTCTATCATATTTAAAAATTTCTTTTACTTAATTACTAAAAATATAAGTCAGTGAGCCTGTATTTGGAATCCTCATTGCGGTACATAGACATTGTTAGTTATTAGTCTTTTTTCACTAAATGTAGAGCAGAAAGTCTGAAGGCAAAGGATGAAGTCACCCAGGACAGTGGTACAAGACAGAAAATAAATCTGCAATAGTTTATTTTGGGCTCCAAGTGTTCAAGCAAAATTAATTAAGGTTGAGCTGCATAAGCTGATCATAGAAAGGCACCCAAAAGAAAAAATACTTGCAAAAATACTTTCTCACACAGATTATATCACCTGTTAAATTATGTACCTTACATTAAAATGGTAAATATTTTTTTTAAGGTATTGTCAAGGTAAGCTAGAAGGCAGTTTTTAAAAATAATTGACAGATAGATAACTCTAAATCTGGAAACAATATATATATATATGTTTATTTGCTGCTGGTTCTATTTTGTTCATTATTTTCTCTAATTGACTTTTTTGATTATGTCTCTGATATATTTTTATTTATTTAATTAAGTGTTCTACTACACATAACTTCTTCAATGCATAAAACCAATTCTTCTTCAGCTCAGCCACAAACCAAATATATTTTAATTTGTATTTAAGAAAAAGAAGTAGTTGATTCAGAATATGTCAAAAAGCAAAGAGATTTTTCCCTTTGGATCAGTTCTAAAATGTATTCATTCATTATGCATACTATAAACATAAAAGTGGAACCCAGCAGTAATAAGGACAGAATTTAATTGCAGGGTGCCACATGCGGTTCCTTTTATAGCTGCATTCATGTTGATTACACATAATCTTTACAGCAGACCTCTTTTAACCTTATAGGTGAAGATGGCATTAGGTGTCTGCTGCTTTTCTTTGTGTTGCTATAAGATATCCAGGTTATGACAGATTTTTATTTAATTCTTTCCATTCTCTTAGCTTTTAACATTCAGATTAAATACTAAACATTTGTGATTCATTCTCTTTTTTTTATCCACAAGAACTATAGCAGTTGAAAAGTGCATGTGAACTTACTTTTTTTTTACCTAGCAGTTTACAGTATGCAAAAAAATATGAACATATGAATGCTAGTCTAAAAAAATGTTGGGAATGGTTGCTAAAATGTTTTATGGTTGCCCCTAAATGGTGCAGAACCATCTGCAGAACATCTCTGTTCTTAGATAAACTCATTAGAAAACTTCACACCTTGTTCATGATGAGGACAGAGACAGAGGAGAATCACCTCTACTTGCATATGCTCTATTTGTAGCTGAGCTTGCAAGCTTTACCGAGTCTGTATGGCTTGCGTCCTCATTGGGATAAGTCACTACAAATCTTCTTCATTGTCACTTCTCTTGACTAAGTCTATTCTTGTTGTCAGCTCAAATGTTGGCCCGCATCTTAGAGACTCTCAAGATCTCATGCATCATAATCCCACCTATGACCTACAGTGTTTTGCTGAGGCTATATAACTCATACAGTGGACCCACAGAAAGACAAATAGGGACCCAGATAATGGCAGCATTTCCACTTTATCTGGAAGATCATGTGTGTGTGTGTGTGTTTTTGTAAAACTTTTAATGGCAATTCTATAGGTCTACACTATCTAAATGACAAAAATATAAATTAAAAACAGTACTGAAATAGGTAAGTATTCCACACAAGTATGGATGTTAAAGAAAAGAGCTTAGCTCTGTGAAGTCCACTTGGAGACTTTTCTCTTTGTCTAATTTACCTGGGAACCACCTGAATACTACACATATCTGCTATAGAGCACCTTAAAGCATGTGAAAGCATGTTTTGTCTCCTAATAAGACTTATCTCTTGGAATGGTCCACAGCTCTTATTAAGAAGGTCTTTGCAAACATATTTAATGTTTTTTCAGTGCCTCAGTGAGTGTAAGAATGCATATGCATTCCTCATAGTTCAGTCCCTCTGGGTGTTTTAATCATTTGTCTCAGCAAATAAAACAGATATTGTTAGGGATATTCTGAGCTCAAAGTCTCTCCCTTTCCATAGGTTTAAGTTTGTATTTAGTACATAGGTATTCTGTAGATATAAGGTATTTTTAAATCACATTGTTTACAGTGATGTATTTCCTAATCTACTGGAAATATTGTCCTTTAAGGGCCAACTGCTCTTTCTTCTGATATGCTTGTATATTTTGTCATTGACACCAAGGCTGGATACCTACCATGTAGATCCTTTCCATGGAAAAGGTGGAGGTCCTGAATGCCTTATTTTCCTCACTCTTTATTAGCAGCACCAGCCTTTGGAAATCCCAGGTCCCTAAGACCATGGGGAACAGCTGGAGCAAGTAAGATGTACTCTTGCTGGAAGAAGATCAGGTCAGGAAATACTTAAGCAAACTGATCATACAATAGTCCATGGGCCCTGCTGAGATGCCCCAGCAGGTGCTCTAGGAGACCCTGCTTGAGCCAGAGGGTGCAGATGACCTCTAGAGGTGCCTTCCAGCCTCAACCATTCTGTCATTTCTCCATGTTACAGCTGCACTCTTCTGGTTGGCAGACTCAGTAATTTATTTTCTGCAGAAAGAAACCTGTAGTTCTTAGTTAGAGGTGGAAAGGAAAATATTGAACTACTAATCTGAATAAAAATAAAAGTTTGGTTGTTTGTCCTGATGCAAAAGAACTTATCTCAAATGAAAAATGAGGCATTCTGAGAAAAAGTGCTGTTCTTAACTGGCTTTTGTGCTAATAGTGCATCTATTCTGAACTGTGTGTTATTTTCTGTTTTACAGAACTTCAGTAAAAGCTTGTGGAAGGCCCCTACAATGAGAAATGGGCAGTAAACAAATACAGTCAGGTTAGCAGACAGACAACTGAAAACATGAACAAACTATTAAATGTGCATGTCAGGAATTTAAAAAAAATAGGTAAATAGATAAGAAAACCTCAAAGTGGAAGGTAAAAAGGACTAAGCCAATAACAAGACATGGACATATACACAAAAAAAGGGAATATTAAATAAATCAACAAACAGTGAATTTACCAGAGACAAAGCTGATTATTGACTAAGTATAACCCAAAAATGCCTGCATATAAAAGTAAGTTTCACATGTCATTTATATGGGGCAAAATTTAGGGCCAAGTTCTAAACCCATGTTTAAAAGATCAGAGGCAATATAAATAGTTATCTTCTCTTCCTCCAGTTTCACCCTTACACTCTTGTTTTAATGGTTCCCCTGTGGCTCTTGTAGCCTTGCAGTGAGCTTGTGATATAAGGAGAAATAAATGCTTTTGTCTCTGTATCTCCTATTATTGCTTCCTCCCTTGAAGGGAATGGCCACAGGAATTAACTTTTTCAGGAGTTATTGCGTATAGAGATATGGGAGAGTATAGACTGCAAAAAGCTACTCGCCATTTTTGCTCACACAGAATCTAAGGAACATGCATTAAAGCACTAAAATCAATGTAACTGCTGTTGTCAAGTTAGCCAAATCTGAATAAGGGCTTATAACTGTCCTCTAACTAGTCTTAGCATGAAGATCAAAGTATCAGTAGGCTTTTGTAAAAATCTGCCTACTGCTCCTGAAAAAATCCACTTCAAAACTTCCTGTTGCAGGAGCTCCTTTAATCTCATTAAATTATTTTTGTCCTAGAATTATAGTTAGCAGTCCTTGTCCTGCAAAGCCTCTTTCTTACATTAAGTCCTTTACCAGTTTTGATTATGGTTTGGCTTCTAACCCTCCATAGCTTTCGGAATTTTTAATTTGTGTCAGGTCATCCAATATGCCTTTTTTTGCCCTGCCAGGCAGTGTTTAAGTTTCCAGACCTGATGCACAAATATCTTGGCAGGGAAGGACATGAAGTGAGCTCCCATTCCTCCAAGTTACTGCTACAGTGCAAGAGCACTCTAAATCTCTCATCATATGTTCAGTGCTAACTGTACAAAGCAGCAAAAGAGGACTGCATTTTTTTTTTCCAAGCAACACACATTACTAAGTTAATTTGCTGCATTAAACTATTGCTGTGAAATGCAAATACAAATACTAATACAAACATCTGATATTAAGAATGACACAGTGGATCCTCTTTTGCTTTTAGGCCAATGAACTTTTCAATGACAGGAAAAAATCCCTGACATGGCTTACCCACGTCTGTTAAAACACGTGTAAGATGAAAATGTCCTGAATTCACAGCCTTTGACCTTTCATCAGGAACATTTCCAGCCTATTTTCTAGAAGAATACTAAAACTGCCCTGAATATCTAGCACATCCTTGACTATGGGCCTGTGTTTATATCTGTGTTTATATCAATTATGTTTTCTTGATCTTTCTTGATTTCCAGTTTCCTAACTCTTTATTTCTTTAGGCAACATCATCTTCAGTCTTCCTTTTGTCAATGTTTGTGCTTTTTTTGGTGAACTAATTGTATTAATTTTGTTTTTTCCAATTGCTGCTGGAATAGTTTTACACAAAGCAAGGCTGGTGGATGGCATTTTTTTACCTGACCTTTGGCTTCTGCCACACCACAGAACAAAAATAAACCAATGATTTTTATCTTTTGTCTCAATATATGAAATATATTTTATATATGTCTTAAGTCAGAAGTTATCTTGTTGATCTCTCTGAACAGATATGTTGCCCATGCTAAGGATTACTATGTATTTTTCCACAGTACAGTGCAATCATTGGAAGACTAAGCATGTGTTTAGCAAAAAGTGAATTTCTAACCTTTATGCTCCTGTCATAGTCTGATAGACGTATCCATATTTTAACCTATAAACTTCTTGCTACCTTTTGCCTACAGGTCTAATCCACACAGAGAATACCTGAGTAATATTTTCCCATTATTTGGAATGTATTAATTTATCAATAAAATATTGATAATGTTTTAAGAAAACATAGCATATTTTTGAGCACATTTATTGATTTATTTACTTATTTGAACATATTTTTTTAATTTATTCATTTATTGAGTAATGTATTTGTTCTCATTGGAAATAGCAAATGTTATAGCAAGTTCATAACCATCCAGACTCATTCCTGTTTTCATAAAATCTCTTTTGTAAGGGGAAATGAACCCATAGGGATTTCTTTTGTATGTTTATTTGTTTTTTCATCATGAAACATACCCACAACTTCTTAAAAAGCAACAAAGTTTTATTGATATCTAGGATGTGTTTCATGGGCCTAGTGATTTAAAATAACAGTTGTGTACTGAAGTGAAGGGGGATGTAATTGTGACTTCTGCTGTCCTATTCAATAACTATATCTGTCAGAGAGATGGGAGAGTAAAGCTTTTTGGGGTGTAAAATGGGGTAGAAAAGAGTGAAATGAAATTAAAAGGATCACCTGGAAAAAATCTCTTTTATCTCCTCTCATAAAGATTCCTGGATAAAGATGAGAAGTGGGAAGTATACATTCAGTTTTACCTCTCCTAGATAGTTAGCCAATATTAATATTAGAGAGGCATGAATGGAAATGCATAAAGGAATTTGAATTTCTACTGATTTCAGTAAGAATTGTGACTGTTCATCACTTTCAACTGAACCCTTTGCACCTTCACTGCTTAATATGTTAATTTTATTAAAACATTTTATTTTTATTGTATTACTCTTTATTCAACATTAAATTAATAGGTTAATCTAAATAATTTTGTGATTATATAGCATGTTTATTCCTTCAAATATTAACTCAGAAACTTTAATTTTGTGTTGAGATGCACAAATAGCAACTAAATTGCTAGTATGACTCTGATCAAAGATGAATTTGACCAGAATTTTGAAGTACGTTGGGGATAAGATTTAAATTGGTTAAACTTCATAAGGGAGGAAAATTTCATCTCTTGCATTAACTTCTACCTTCTACTTTATGATGAAATACACTGTAGCATATAATTTTGAAAAGTATTTCAATATTTTTTTTTCTTAGTTTAACTAACTTTCATGATCTTCCACAATTTTTTAGGATTGAAAAGGGATCCATTAATAAGGGAAACAACTGGAAGAAGCTTCATGTTCACAGATTGTGGTTCTCATGGTGGTCTTTTACATGCTGATATCTGCTGGAAGGACAACACAGCAAGGCTCAAGCAATCTTGATTTCTATAAAGCATTGACAAGAATGTCCTGACACAGGTGATCCGGAAGCCAACAAGGGAATGTGCTCTGCTGGGCCTGATGCTTACAAATAATGAAGAAATTATCATGGATGTGAAAGTTGGGGGCTGCCTTGCCTGCGGTGACCATGAAATGGTGGAGTTCAGAATCCTAAGAGAAGGAAACAGGGCAAAAAGCAGAACCACAGCCCTGGATTTTAGGCAAGCAGATCTTAACATCTTCAGAGATCTGATTGGAAGAATCACATGAGATATGTCCCTAGAGAGAAGAAAGGTTTAGGACAGCTGACTGATACTCAAAAATGACCTTCTCCAAGCTCAAGAATGGTTCATCCGTCAAACAGGAAGTCGCACAAAGGCAGTAGGAAGCTTGCGTGGATCAACAAGGAGATCCTGATTAAACTAAGATATAAAAAGGAAGTGTACAAGAGGCAGAAGCAGGGACAGGAGGCCCAGAAAGAGTATGGAGTTGCTGTTCAAAACATGGAGTTCTGTGGAGTTCAGTCATGCAGTTAGGAGATGGGGAAAGTCAGGGCCAACATGAAGTTGAACCTGGGAAGGGATGTGAAAGGCAACAAGAAGGGATTCTACAGGTACATCAACAGTAACAGGAAGATTAGGGAAAACGTGGACCTGCTGCTGAATAGAGCAGGGGATCTGATGACAAAGAACATGGAAAAGGCCGAGGTAAGGTACTCAATGCCTTCTTTGCCTCAGTCTTTGCCGGTAAATTGGCCTTCAGGAATTCCAGATTCCTGGGAATAGAGGGAAAGTCTGGAGTGAGAAAGACTCTCCATGTAGCAGAACCATGTTAAGGAGCACTTAAACAAACTGGATGAACAAAAGTCCATGCAGCGTGATGGGTACTGAAGGAGCTGGCCGATGTAATTGCGATGCCACTTCTATCTTTGAAAAGTCATTGTGATTCAGAGAGGTTCCTAAAGACTGGAAGAAAGCAAATGACACTTCCATCTTCAAGAAGGCAAGAAGGAGGACCTGGAGGACTTGTCAGCTTCTCCTCAGTTCCTGAGAGGGTGTTTGAGCAATTAATTCTGGAAACCATTTCCAGAGAAGAAAATTATCGGGAGTAATCAGTATGGATTTATGAGGGGGAAATCATGCTATAACAACCTGGTAGTCTTCTAATGACGAGATGACTAGCTTGATGAATGAGATGAGAGCAGAAGACGTTGTAAGGATTTTGACGGTGTCTCCCATAACACTGTAATAGACAATCTGACAAAGCACAGGTTAGATAAGTGGGCAGTGAGATGGATCAAAAAATGGCTGAAAGGCTGGGCCCAGAGAGTTGTGATCAGTGGAACAAAGTCCAGTTGGAGGCCAGTCGCTATTGGTGCACTGTACGGGTGCCAATACCATTCAACGTCTTTATTAACGACCTGGGTGCTGGGGCAGAGTACACCCTCAGCAAGCTCGCAGATAGTACAAAACTGGGAGGAATGACTGGTAGACCAGATGGCTGTGTTGCCATTCAGAGGGACATGACAGGCTGGAGAATTGTTTGGACAGGAATGTCATGAAGTTCAGCAAAGGAACACTTAAATTCTTCCACCTGTGCAGGAAAACCCCAGGCACCAATACATACTGGGGGCCAACCTTCTGTAACACACCACTGCAAAGAAAGGACCTTGGGGTCCTGGTCACCACCATGAGCCAGCAATGTGCTCATGTGGCAAAGCAGGTCAACAGCCTCCTGAGCTGCATTAGGAAAACCATTGCCAGAAGGTTGAGGGAGGTGATCCTTCCGCTATGAGATGTATCTGGACTGCTAGACCTAGTTCTGGGCTCCCCAGTACAAGAGTTATGGACATACTGGTCCATAAATAAAAAGGCCACTAAAATGATTAAGGGGATAGAGCATCTGTTGTCCAAAGACAGGCTGAGAGAGCTGGGACTGTTCAGCCTGGATAAGGGAAGGAAGGTACAAGGAAACTTATCAGTATTTATAACGGATAGAAGGGAATAAAGAAGATGGAGACAGACTCCTCTCAGCTGTATCCAGTAAAAGGACAAGAGACAATGGGCACAAACTGAAATATAAGAAATTCCATCTGAACACAAGAAAACACATTTTTATTGTGAGAGTGCTCAAACACTGGAACAGGTTGCCCAAAAAGGCTGTGCAGTCTCCATCTGTGGAGACACTCAAGACTCTAATGCATGCAGTCCTGGACAACCTGATCTAGATCTTGCTGCTTTTGCAAGGTATTTGGACTAGATGATCTCAAGAGCCCCTTCCAACCTCAACCGGTCTGTGATTCTGTAATTTTATCAATTGTATTCAAAAGAGTATTAATTTCTCACCACACAGAAGCAAGACTTCTATTCTTAATATTCGCAACAGCAGCTTCTGGGAACCAATTTAACAATGATTGTTGATTT
>NW_010135713.1:23309-25509 GCF_000699245.1 Pterocles gutturalis
CCGCCCCGCTTTGCTTTATAAATAGTTCCTGTCCAGCTCCCTTCAACTAAAAGTGTCAGTTCATTTTAAATTTCAGTGAAGCATGCCTTCAGATTCAGTTGCTGTTTAACAGTAGTCTGCCTCTACAATGAAACAGTGGTAAAATAAGTACCCTCCCAAGTAAGTCTGTCATATAGATAGCACATACAACAGATAATTCTGTCTTTTATTATCCTTTTTCAGGGAAAAGAAGTGAATAGTATGACAGGATAATATGCTTCATTCATTAACTTTTGTGAAACTAGCTAGTTTTGAAACATCTAACATATCCAGGGAATACTGACATCAGATTGGATGAGACTGATTAGAAGGACCAAGAATATTCTAGGGAGGAAGCTGGCTGGGCTGATTAGCAGGACTTTAAACTAGATGCAATGGGGGGAGGAGATGTACTGGGTGACAAAGAAGAGCGAGGGAACGCTGTCGCCTTGGGCAGCAGTGGGGGAAAACCCCAGATTTGTCCCAGAGGTGTTAGGAAGGGCTCCTCTAAGAAGGTAATGAGGCCAGTAGCCCAGCTGAAGTGCCTTTATGCACGCAGCATGGGACATAAACAGGAGGAGTTGGAAGCTGTGGCGCAATTAGAAAAGTATGACCTAATTGCTATCACGGAGACATGGTGGGATGAATCGCATTACTGGAACACTGTGATTGAGGGCTACAGGCTTTTCAGAAGGGATAGACAGGGTAGGAGGGGAGGGGGAGTTGCCCTCTATGTTAGGGAGGGGACAAATTGCAAAGAGCTGCGTCTGAGAAACAGTCATGACCAGGTTGAGAGCTTCTGGGTTAAAATCAAGGACCGGTCCAGCAAAAGACATCTAGTGGTTGAGGACTACTACAGGCCACCTGATCAGGGAGAACCTGTTGACGAGGCCTTGTTTCAGCTGCAGGAAGTGTCACGCTTGCAGGCTCTTCCCCTGATGGGGGATTTCAACCACCCAGATTTGCTGGGATAACAACACTGCAGGCTGCAAACAATCCAGGAGACTCCTGGAGTCTATTGAAGATAACTTCCTGGTCCAGATATTAGATGGACAGACCTGAGGGGAAGCACTACTAGACCTGGTGCTCACCAGTGCAGAGGAGAGCATTAGAGAGGTTAAGACTGGGGGCAGCCTGGGCTGTAGTGACCATGCCTTGGTGGAGTTTGTGATGTTGAGGAATGTGGGCCTGGCAAAAAGCAGAGTCAGGACCCTGAACTTCAGGAGAGCAAACTTCCAGCAGTTCAAGGAATCACTGGATGGGATCCCCTGGGAAACTGTCCTTAAGGGCGTAGGAACAGAACAGAGCTGTCAGCTCTTTAAGTACACCTGTCTGAGAGTGCAAGAGCTCCCCATCACCCAGCAGAAGAAATCAAGCAAAGGAGGTTTTCTCTGAGAAGGAGGGAGGAACTAAAGACCAGGAAAAGCACGGACATCCTACCTGACCCTCCAATCAGAATGGTAGGCACTCGTCTCAGAGCTAAGGCTGCTGCTCTGGCTAAGGAGTCTGCACCATCTTCCCCTGCGATGGCCGATGTCTCCATGCAGACAGAGCTTCAGAGGGCAGAGGCAACTGTACAGACCTTGCTATGTGGGAGGTGCCTAAACTACTCTCCTGGGGTGGGGATGGGAGACAAACCATCCTGCAATAGGTGTGCCCAGGTGGCCCAGCTCCTAGAACAGGTGGCCAAATTACAGGAGGAAGTGACAAGATGGAGGAGTAATAGGGAGTGCAAGCAGGAGATAGATTTGTGGAGCCGCACCCTACCATCCCTGAGGCAAAGGCAGGAGACAGAGGCTCCACAAGAAGCAGAGGATCCCCTCCCCTCTTGCTAGCAGGGTGAAGGAAGGGACCTAAGAAAAGGGGGAGAATGGAAACAGGTCCCAGCTCGGGGGGGCAGGCAAATCCCCTCCCAACCTTCCTCACCCTCCCAATTGCCTTTACGCAATAGATATGGGGCACTGGAACTAGAGTTCCAGTAAAATAAGGAGGAAGATGAAGGTCCATCTAGGGGGTCACCTAAGCTGAGACAGTCAGCCCCACACATTGCGACTGCCACAGGTAAGAAAAAAAGGAGGGTAATTGTCATAGGTGATTCCCTCTTGAGAGGAACAGAGGGCCCAATATGTCGACCAGACCCTTTACACAGGAAATCTGCTGCCTCGCTGGGGCCCAGGTTAGA
>NW_010135714.1:0-570 GCF_000699245.1 Pterocles gutturalis
AACCGCCACAAAAATAAAACTTTTACCTCAGATCTCTTCACAAATTCCCCAAAACTGGGACTTTTACCCCACGTCTCCCCACAAATTCCGCAAAAAAATGCAACTTTTACCTCACAGAGCCCCCAAAAGTGGCACTTTTACCTCAGATCCCCTCACAAATTCCTCAAAACCCCAATTTTTCACCCCAAAATGCCACAAAAATCAAACTTTTACCTCTGATCTCCTCACGAACCCCTCAAAAACCGGGACTTTCACCCCAAATCCCCTCACAAAGCCCCCGAAACTGGGACTTTTACCTCAAATCTCCTCACAGACTCCTCAAAAACACAATTTTTTACCACAAATCCCCTCACAAACTGCTCAAAACCGTGATTTTCACCCCAAAGTACGCCAAAAATGAAACTTTTACCTCAGATCCCCTCACAAACTCCTCAGAACCGCGATTTTCACCCCAAACTGCCCCCAAAATAGAAAACTTTTACCTCAAATCTCCTCAAAAGCTCCTCAAAAACCGGGACTTTCACCCCAAATCTCCTCACAAACTCTGCAAAACCGAGACTTTTACGTCAG
>NW_010135715.1:0-18259 GCF_000699245.1 Pterocles gutturalis
CGTTGGACGAGATGGATGGAACAAAGTCGGAGCCAGAGGAAGGGAAGGATCAGGAGCCGGGTGTCGTCACCGCGAGAAATATCCTGGAGAGTTTCACAGAGAGCCAGGAAGTGCGGGGGCTCATCGGTAACCTGAAGGGAGTCTTTGCGGATCTGGTGGCTCGAGAAATGACAATGGAGAAATTCATAGGTAAGCACATCTTTCAGAGGGAGCGTGTTCATACAGCGCTGAAAGGAATTTATTACCAAAAAAGAACTAAAACGCTAGTTTTGGGTTAGTAATAATGCTAGAACTTTATCAACAGGTAGTTTAGTTTTATTTTTTTCACTAATTTTGTATTTCCAGACACATATTCCATTGTTACACAGTGTTTAACTACTGTAAATAAAACCTCAGGTCTTAGATTTAACAAATCTGAGTTCTGGTCCCTGTTTAGCCTCTAGTTTCCTGTTCAAATGCAGGCAATGATTTACTGAAAGTTTGTATGTCTGTCAAATAAAGCCATTTTTGTACCTGGTTACTTGTTAAAACTGCATACATTTTGAGCTTTTAAGTGGGAATTTCGTATTTTTACTTTTATATTTCATAGGGGAGCTGAATCCATACAGATCATGAATTGTTTCTGAGTGGAGGGAGTTTGTATATGACTTAGCTTTTGTGGCCTATAATGAAAGCCATTCTGCTTATAAGCAGACTATCTATAGACCTCAGCTGAATCTAGAAGGGGTATAAATACCTGCATTTAGCAGTGTCCTAGGTAATTAGCCTGTTATAATGCACACCTGTGTATTGGATCAATATTCTGACCAGGCGGTTTCCAAAAGTTAATAAAAGTTTCACGTATGTACAAATCACATTAAGTGGACTAGCAGTTTGCAAGTACTTTTGCAAAAATGGTGAAATTGCGAAAGCTTACAGGTAAAATATTGATCCAGTGTCAGTGTTTTTGACAGAAAGAAGCTAGGTAGGCAAACAATAAACCAGAAAACCTAAAATTTGGGAATCTAACTCTGCAGAAGTTACACAGTAGTATTATGCTCGATTGATATAACTGAATTCCATCTGGAGAGGTTGATGATGAATGTGTAACTTCAGAAATAGTTAGCAAGAACACTTGTATTGATTGTTCACTGTCACAGGTGAAATGATAGAATTTGATGGGATAGAAAATCCATTACTGCAAAAAATCTGTGTCTGAAAGGCTGTCATCTCCTCCAACCGATCATCTTGCTAGCCTCTGTGTCTTTCATATCATATGTAGTGTCTCTGGGTATTTAAATTGTATTTATGAACTTTAAGCATGCATATCATTGCCCAGTAAATGCAGTGTTCATATACTTAAATCTGATAGGTACTGGACACGTTCACTATTTGCTCATAATATTTAGTGTCATAAGATGTCATTTGATCCTTCTTGGGCAAAATGTCCCAAGTCTGGTAACACACTAAATGTGTGGGATATAATGTTGAAGCTTCAGGAATACCTTTAATCTGTATGCAGATGACACAGTAATCATTGCTTACAGAGGATTTTAACACAGGTCTCCGAAGCATTCACAAAAACCTGTGATGCTCATTTTTTGTGAACTGTTAGAATCAGGAGTTTGGAAGAGTGTTTAATCTGCAACTGTAATTTTGTAGGAAAATATAGGAAGATCTTTTTTTGAAATAATAACATTAGAAGAACTTTTTTCAGTTCATTCTCTTCAGCATGAGATTTAGGGTTTTATTTTAGATTGCCAGACTGTGATCTGGGAAAGCATTTTGGCCAGATAAGGAATTTACTGTTGAAATCCACTTCTGCTTGAGAACCATTGCTTTGAGTGTTGATGGAATTTCTTGTATTCACTATTTCTGTTATTTGTATGCAGCTTAAGGTATCATTGGTTACAATAGGCCGTTAGCGATGATTAGGAGCTCAGGCTTTCCTCTTGATAGGAGACAGCACTATGGTATCCCAATGGAATTGCACAAGTTACTGCAAGGATACTGTTGGACTGGCTTGTATCTTGAAAGCGGTTGTGCAGTGTCATCCACTGGTCAACTATAGCACTGTTGAAGTTAAGTTATGTCATAAATCTAAGTGTTGATGTGACAAGAAGAGAAAAGGGATAGAGAGCAAAACTGTTTGAGAGAGAAAGAAATGCAGGAAAAGGAGAGGTTAAGAAGGTATTTTAGTTTTCTAATTAAAAAGCTATTTTCTGACAATATCTAAAATGACCCAGGCAATCTCCAGCACAACACTGGATCACTTGATGATCCCTTCTGAAATCCAACTTCATTTCTGTAGCTGCTTTTCATTGATTCTAGGTTTAAATTGAAATGCTTTTGTTTCTAAAAACTGTGGCAAGTTGTTCCTATTTTTTCTGAATATTCAATTTCAATTTGTCTTTCCTCAAGTCAGTTCCCAAAGGAAGATAACGTATTACTGTCAGCAAGATAAAATAAGGAAAGTGAAGAGTTTTGAGGAGCACAGATAGTAATAGCTACATTTTGTATTTACCCAGGTTATAGTTTGTCAAGGATTATTTGTACTTTGCTGAATAATTTCCCATGTTCCATTTAAAAATAAAAAACTATCTCTCAGAATTGTCAAGAGCACCTTCACTTGTGAAGTGGTACTATGTTGTTTTTTTTTCTGCTATGGTCAGGTGGCTCAAAACAAAGATATAAGAATTTTGCAGTGCCTATACCCTGTTTTGGTACAGATCCTCAGTGGTGGAATGCTATCTTTAAATGTGTTCCAGGCCCGGGAAGGAAGATAGCCTCATGTGTCCAGGGAGAGTTTCCTCATGGCTGTGTTAGCCTCGGGGTTAGAAAAGTGTCACGCTACTACACTTCTTGGTGCTGAGATATCTTTGTGTGTGTGTGTGTGTGTTTTTGAAGACAATCAGTAATTTGGCATGCTAACAAATAGAATAGTGTGTAAGTGGGATTCCATATGCTGATGAAGATGTGAAGAGCAAGGCAGAAAGGTGTAAAGCAGCATTCTGGTTGCTGTGTGGGTAGCAGTGCGGTGTAAAGCTGGTACACCTGGAGCAGCTACAGTCTGTACTGGTTTAATATTGTCCTCTGTTTGCAGAGTTCCATCAGAAATGGTGTGCTGGCTAAGTTGTGCTTAGGAAAGGAGAGCCACAAAGAGCTCTGCAGTGAAGGACAGCAACAGACCGAGTGGTTGCTTGTTTCATCTAGCTGAGGGATCTGTCCACAGTAATTCGAGAGATTCCTGGGAGACAGTTTATCATTCTATGTAGGTAAATGATTGAACTACAGAAGTGGACAGACTATTTTTGTAGTTATTTCTTTGTAGTTTTCTTACTTTTTGACCATGCTTACAATGTTTTCCCAAAAGTGGGATCGCTTACTTGGTGTGTGAAATGCCAATATACACAGAGTCGAGGTATTTTATTTATTTGCTATTTTGTGCAAGATAGGGTACTAGGTAGTAGCTCTGCAAAGCTAGCACACCCTTGTTCTGTATACATCAGATAAGATACTTTTCACAGAACAAAGAAATTACTTTTCATTGGTTAAAAGTTGCTAAGTGATGTTATTAATTAGCACTTTGTCTTCTACTGCTCAAATTGTCCTCGCTTGCTATGTAAGTTAGCACGTATTCTTTGTGAGGGTGTCTGGGGGGCAAGTCTTTTTGGCCCTGAATTGGGTTGGTGGTCGTGATCTCCTGCTGCCATCTTTACCTTTCCCCAGTTACTGTGAAGAACTGCTGGCTTTGTGCTTCTTTTGGTCATCATCCACCTTTTGGTGCCTTCTGGTCAGGATGTACCCTTTATCAGTCTTTTACTTCCCCTTCAAGGCTGAAGTGGTTAGTAAGGCACTCATTGTTTCTGCAAAGTCCTGTTGTTAACTCTTATTGCACGAGCTGCTAAACCTTGTCTGATGAGTGCCAAATCCTCCCGCAATACATTCAGCGAGTCCCAATGCCATCACAGCAGCAAACTCTGACTAGTGCTGTACACCAACAGGTGGTGGCAGCACTTTGCTCAAGGATATTGAAATCTGAAGATAAAGCTGGAATCAGAGGTGTATCTCACAATTAATGCCTGTAAGGGCCTTTAATTTGGATAGCTTATCCCAAATATCTTTTCCTTTTTCAGGTATAATGGACAAGTACCAGGAGCAACCTCACTTGTTGGATCACCACTTAGGTAGGAATGTCATCTTTAAATAGTTTTTTGTGTATATACTTCAAAATCTGTTAAACTAGAAGGTCCATATTTGCATTACAAGATTGCTGCGGTTGATATTACTTATTTTATATGATCACTCTCTACTTCTTTATTATTAAAGCTATGAGAAACTGTAAGCTAACTGCATGTAGTCTCACTTTTTTTTTTCTCCTTTCATTAGAGTGGATGCTGAATTCATTGTTGGATATAGTACGGGACAAGGGATCTCCTCCCCCACTAATTCACCTGGCTTTTAAATTTCTTTACATCATTACAAAGGTAAAAACGCGCAAATTTAACATTCTGTGACTGAAGTGGGTAAGTTCCCAATATTTTTTTAGTTGTTTGAATAACTTTTAAAAATTTCACATTTTCAAAAATAGTAAAATAAATAAATAGTTGTCCAAATAATGCAATTAAATGTTATAAACTGTACTGTGAAAGGTTAGTTCTGTTTTTCGTCATTTTCGTGATAGCTGATGCTATTTAGTGACCCAGAATACTAAAAAGAAAAGTCTGAATGCAAAAAAAAAATTGCAGACATTGAGATAGTGAGTGATAAAACAGGAGTCATAAGGTCACAAAGAAGAGTAAAGTATGATGAAGAATTAGATGGATTGTGGAATTTCCATCTGAGCATAAGAAAACAGTTTTTGACTCTGAAGGTTGAACCCTGGAATAGATTGCTCAGGGATGGAGACCCCACAACCTCTCTGGACGTACTGACGACCCTACTGACTACCTGTGGTCCTGGGCAGCCTGCTGCAGGTGACCGTGCTGTAGCAGGAGAGTTGGACTAGACCATCTCCAGAGGACCCTTGTTTTAAAGTTAAAGAATTATCATTCCATTAATTCTTCATAAGTTTGTAGAAATGCAAAAATCTTAAGGTACTTTTAAGACCTTAATTCATATCCTTACTGTACTTACTGCATGAGGATCATATACAAGAAGCTCCTCAAAGGCTCTTTTCTTTTTTTCTTAGTACTTGATGATGCCAGATGGCTTTCTAAATTTTGAAACTTTCTGTTATAGGTGAGAGGGTACAAACGTTTCCTCCCACTGTTTCCTCATGAAGTAGGTGATCTACAGCCTGTTTTGGATATGCTTGTAGACCAGAATCCAAAAGACTCTGAGGTGAGAACTTGCTGTACTTTTTGTTTGACTATTGTATCTCCTACAGAAAAAGCTAGTGAACAATGTAAGAAAAAAAAATCTGGAAAAAAGTGTATAAAGCAGTGATACACTCTGTCTGCTGTTAACTGATCATCTGGATTTAGTATGAAGGTCATCTTGTCAGAAGAGAAATGTCTTATTGAAGGGGAGATCTTGTGTTTTTCTTTCATGGAGTATGTGCTAAGGATTTAGAAGTGATGCTGCTTTGGGTGCAAGTAATATCTTTAACCAGTCGTATAAGGGAACAAATGAATTGAAACAACAGTATGAGAAAGGCAGTGAAAGATACTGAACTTCTAAATGGAGTAACTGAAAAATCCTCCTCCTGCTATGCATATAATTAATGGTCCTATTTAGCTTGAAGTCATAAAAGTAAAATCACAGGAAAATGAGTATTTCAGGTTTTATGTATTTATTCGTAATTTTAATATGAACAGGCTGTTGTTAATTTTCTTTGTTTAATTTCATGAAATGTTTTATTCTTCCCCAACCTCCCAATACCTGTCTTCAGATCTGTGAGGATGTTTTGGATTTTTTTCCTTTTCTTTTGAAAGGAGGGAGGTGAAGATTGGAGAAAATTGCACAAGTATGCTATGAGGCATGAATTGCTTTGATTTTTGCCTTTTGGTAATATATTCCTGGGCGTGGAAAAATAAGACAGAATTTCAGACTTTTTGTATACGTTTGGTGTTTGAAAAGCACAGTGTGGCAGCACTTTATTATGTGTCCTGATTCAAAGTTTTATGTGGCTGGGAATGTTCTAGATAAGTATTCAAATAAAAAAAAAAAAATTTAAACCAAGAATTTTTAAACGTGGATTGAGATCATAGAATGTCTTAAGTTGGAAGAGACCTATAAGAATCATTGAGTCCAACTCCAGGATACCGTAGTTCGTATTCTTATTTTATTGAATAGGGAAGAATAAGACTTCCAGAAGGTTTATTAAGATAGATGAATTTTAAGAGAGGTCATAATCTGTTGTAAGTAACAGAAATCATGGATATGAAGACAATAATTGTATTGCTACTCTAAACTAAAATAATTTTTTAATAAACATTATCACTTCTGACCATGTTGCTGTTGTTGTAATGTAGTTGTACAGCTTTAAAGCTTGCAAAAGGTTTCTTGGCTGTCTGTCTCTCAAAACACATCTCAAGTTGTTTCGGTAAACCCATGAAAACAATACGAAAGGAATTAGGAAGAAGAACATATTTCTCTCGTATTTGTGACTTGTAGTTCTGTCTCCTGTGGTGTTTCAGAGCATTCAGGTTTGGAGTTTTCTCTTTGTCACCTTACTTTGAAAGTTCCTTGGAGCTAGTGGATAGTTGTGCTGCAGATGCTTTTTTGGAATATGTTCCAGAAAATGGAGTGCATATATTGTTTTACCGTTCTTTTCCAGACTTGGGAAACACGTTATATGCTTTTATTATGGCTCTCCATGATATGCTTGATTCCTTTTGATCTGGCCCGTTTTGATGGAAATGTTATTTCTGAGGAAGGGCATGCTCGTCTGCCAACAATGGATCGCATCCTTACGGTAGCAAAAGTAAGTGTAATACGTCTTCTAATACTTTCAAACCTCTGATATTTTTCTTAGGCTTAATCTTTCAATATATAATAAATAATGTCTTTTCAGAATATTATATAAGCCCATATTTTCAGTATCTAATCTGTAAGGAATTTCTCCATAGTTTTGGAATCTTCAGTATGTTCTTTGCTGCTTTAGTGTCAGATGAGACTGTTACTTGTTTTCCCTGAAATAGTAAACTATCTGATATGAATGCATGCTTTTGATTATGTGAACAGCTTCTAGTGTTTGAAAATACTAGCTATCTTTTTCTGAAAGGCAAGTTTGATGATTCATGTAAGAAATTAGCATTTCATCAGGATGAGTAACATTGGAAGCTATGACTGCATGAAGGATTTTCAACAAAGATGATAAAATTGCACTAGGCATAAACCGAAGTGGCTAACTTGACATCCTCTTAAGATAAAGATAAACAACAACCCCCTAGCCACAAAATACCTGAACTTGTGCTACAAAGCTTGTGCTTTTGACACTTGCAGCATGTGAGTTATCACTTGTAGGCATGCAGTAGCGCAAATATGACTGCAAGTTAAGGTTTCTGTAAAGGTAGACTTGCTTTGAAAGACACTAGAAGGGAGACTGTTGTTTGAGATACTGTTTGATAAATGGGAGATTTAATTTGTTACAGTCTTAAGCTCAGTTTGTAATCATGGTTACATAATATGTGTAACCATAATAAAGTTCGTAATAATAAATATTAAGTGGTATATTCATGTACAAAGTTGTTAGTTGCTGTTAAATCTACGTGTATAAATTCTTTTACAGTTAGTTTTCTTTTACCTTTAGTGTTACTTGGTTGTCAGTGATAAGGCTCGGGATGCAGCTGCTGTACTGGTTTCAAAGTAAGTCTCTTTTATGCTTCTTAGCAGAAAGCAAAAATGCTAGATTCCATTTCTCCTGCCATTTTTCAGTCTGACATGCTACTAAGGACAGCATTGGGAGAACTGGACGTTGACAGCTGTATTTATGTGGGATGTTAAAATTGCTTGAATCAAATCCAGTAGTGTTTATTATTGGAAATGCTGTGTTTTCTTCTGCTTACTAGAGGAAGAGGTATTTGTCACAAGTGATAAAGATCTTCACTGATAACAGGATACTGTTCAAATGGCATTCTAGCCACTGTTTTGTGCTACAGGGTTTCAGAAAGATACAGTTGGGATGCAAAAATCAGCAGCAACACAAAGTAACTGTATGACTGTGTGACTTTCTTCATTCTCTCATCTGGAAAACAATACTGTTTTCTTAGGTTCATTGTTGTCAAATAATTCATCAAATGAAATGTGTAGGATAATTGAACTTTCTAAATCCTGTTGGTTTTGGTGTTCAGACACCGGAAAATTTGTGACAGAGGTGCAGTTCTGACTTTTTTTTGCATTAATTCAGTAATACTGATGCTAGGGTTGTTTATAAATTTGAAATAACGAACTTTTGTATCTCTTCTTTCCTCTCCTAGTGCATTAGTAGAGATTGGTTTCATTTGTGATGCATATGAAGATAAATTACAAAGACCATAAACTGTGCTAGTACACGTGAATCTTTTTTTCCAGTAGATATCACAGTACACATTACAATATATTCTAGCATAAGAGGACTTTTAGTCAGCTCAGTTTGTCATTTGGGGTTTCTTTTCTCTTTGTTTTTAAAGCAAGAAAAACCCCAGAATCTCTACCTGAGCATATACTCTATCTACACTAGGGGGCTCTGCCAACATAGTTTTGCAGTGCAACTGTAGGAACAGAGGCTCTATAGGGTGAATAAGATGAAGTTACGATAGTGAATGTAGGTAGCTAGTCTGAACAATAAAATCTGTGTTATTTTTCTCTGGATTAAGAGGCACGCAATTTGTGGGATTAACTGTATCAAAATAGTTGTTAAATAGAACATTTAGTAGAGCAGATCCTAACTCTCTTTTTGGGAAATAACTGTGTACTTATTTTAGATTTATTCTGAACTTCAGTCAAGGACTTGATGCTTTAGAAATTTGTATTTAATGAGTATAGTGCTAGAGTTTTGAATCTGATGCCAGAACATGCAGATGTCATGCAGAAAATTAAGGAAGCAGTTGAGACTGGAATCATAGTTCTCTGGTGACTAGTCCTGTACTTTTCTGATTTACTCTGAAATATATCTTTAATAAATAATCTTGCCTGTTACATGCTTATTTCCATGTGACAGAAAGTAGGTTTGTCGTCTTATCCTAATTAGTTTTTGCAGTCATTTTGGAAGTGATAATTGGAAGTTGCTTTTCTAGGATTTTTATGTATCTGCATTGGGAATCTGCCTTATTGGGAATTGAGAGAAGAAGAGGATTTGAGGTGAAAATGTGACACAGAGTGAATTATTCTGCAGCATTCATATGTGCCTGAATGTGCCTTTTATCTTCTTCACTACCTAAAAATGCAGAAAAATACCCAAATCAACCAACTGTGATATAGACTCTTGAAGGTACATCCAGTATTTGGAAGCCTTCTCAAGTAAGGATGACAGTAATTTAAAAATATTGTTTCATCACATTATACTAATTGAATTTGCACTTCATTTACACTCCAGGGTATCTGTAAAACTAAATTACTAATGGAAGCATATATATAGTAATGTGATGGATTACAGCATTGCATTCAGCAGAACTTTGTGTTCATGCAGTGTTCAACCCTGGATTTCAGGGGGATTTCATAAGTGCCTTGCATCCTGATGCAGGGTACTATGCAGGCATGTTATTAGCACTTGTTTCATGTTCTCTTCACCTCCATTTTAATGGCTGAATTAATTTTCATTAAAAGTATATGTTCATAACAAATAAGGTGATAAAATACATTAAGCTGGTTCTAGTAGTAGCTGCATAAAGGTGTGTAAGACTGTAACGGGAGCAAAATTACTGTTTAGTGTATTTATAATTATTTATTATGATTATTTAGTTTATTATGAAAACATCATTTTCAAAGTAGACGAATGATTAAAACACTTCACCAGGAATTAGAAGACCTGGGTCCAAGGCCTTTTGGCACTTGAATTCACTGCTTTCGCATCCCAAAACCATTCTTTAATGAGCAGGCATAGTTATTCTGAGATGTGATCACTGTTTCATCTTCTTGAAGTTAGACTGTTAGGTAGGCAGGAATACAAAAGTCATACGATGGACAGAGAGATAAGATACAGGAGTCTGACTCTGTTACACACCGAGTAGGGAACTGCTTGGGGAAGAAGGGGAAGTCTGGGTTCTGGTTCCTGCTCTAAGGAATTTATGAATTTCAAGTGAAGTTTAGAAACATCATCATCTAA
The DNA here is from genome assembly GCF_000699245.1 of Pterocles gutturalis. Lineage (NCBI taxonomy): Eukaryota > Metazoa > Chordata > Aves > Pterocliformes > Pteroclidae > Pterocles > Pterocles gutturalis. Next base: position 10,229 of record NW_010135715.1, read on the forward strand.
GGCTTCGTGTTTTCCAAAGTAATTTGCTTTTCATAGGGCAAAGGAGCTGGAGTTTGTTTCATGAATTCTCTTTCTGTCCTCTCAGTGACCTCGTTGCAGTAGGATCATTGAATCGTAGAATCATTTAGGTTGGAAAAGACCTTTAAGATCGACTCCAACTGTTAACCTACCACTGCCAAGTCCACCACTAAACCATGTCCCTAAGCACCACATCTACACGTCTTTTAAATACCTCCAGGGATGGTGACTCCGCCACTTCCCTGGGCAGCCTGTTCCAATGCCTGACAACACTTTTGGTGAAGAAATTTTTCCCAGTATCCAATCTAAACCTCCCCTGGCACAACTTGTAGGCCGTTTCCTCTTGTCCTATCGCTTGTTACTTTAGAGAAGAGCCCAGCACCCACCTCACTACACCCTCCTTTCAGGTAGTTGTAGAGAGTGATAAGGTCTCTTCTCAGCCTCCTCTTCTCCAGACTAAACAACCCCAGCTCCCTTAGCCGCTCCTCGTCAGACCTGTGCTCCAGACCCTTCTCCAGCTTCATTGCTAAACACAGGATTCAAGGTGCGGCCTCACCAGTGCTGAGTACGGGGGGACCCTAGTCCTGCTGGCCACACTATTGCTGATGCAGGCCAGGATGCCGTTGGCCTTCTTGGCCACCTGGGCACACTGCTGGCTCATATTCAGCCGGCTGTCGACCAGCACCCCAGATCCTTTCTGCCAGGCAGCTTTCCAGCCACTCTCCCCTGAGCCTGTAGCGTTTCATAGGGTTGTTGCGACCCAAGTGCAGGACCTGGCACTTTGTAGGAGATGAGGCTTGTCCTTATTTTGCTTCTAGCCTGGAGCTTAGGGCACTCCTTTGAGAAACTAAGATTTAAATTCCTTTGGGCTGCAAAAGGGTCTAGGAAACCAGTTCATCTACTTTACAGGTTACTTCTGTTACCTGCGCTACTGTGCAAAAGAAGACTTTGTCCTTGCTGCTCTGTTATAAAACAAACTACCCCCTCAACTAACCCCTCCCCCAAATCGTCATTGTTCTGTTGCTGAACACAGTAGATGGTGACTTTGAAGACAATTCAAGTGGTCTTATGTCTGCTCGCTGTTTCCTGTGTTCTCTGTATTTAATGTTCCCCGTTAGTTGGCTCTTGGTGCAGTTCCCCAGTTAATTTGTAGGTGTATAAAGTAACCAGATACAGGCTCTGCATACATCCTTCTTTAAGTGCTGTGTATTGTACTTTGTGGGCTTTCCCATGTACCTTGTTTCCTTTGATTGCATTGAGAACAAAGTTTTTTAATTTAGTCTGAATCTCTGCTGGAACAAGACCCTAATTTTCAGGTGCTAAGAATACTACATTAGATAACTGAAGCAGATGCCCTAACTGTAGCTTGGCTGGCACTTAGGATAACTGAGTATAGGTTTAGGGGAGTAGTTTAACTATGATGAACCTCTGTCACCCTCTGTAAGATAAGTAAAAATACATCTCTTGACACGTTTAGTGTGTTAAATAACAGCTGTTTGACCTTTTCAAATACCTGAAAAAACAAATATAGTACTGATGAGTACTCTTTATGGACTTGGCTGATAGTGCAGTATGGACCAATTGTTGATTTGCACCAGTTTTCAGACTTGCAGAATGTTCTTGATGAGAATGGTGGAGAATCCTTGTATATGTTTCAGCTTTTCACTTATTCTAATGGAAATAATCTTTATGTGGGACCTTTGGAAATTTTGTTGCTTTACAGTTAAGACGAGTAATCTCTAGAATCCAATACAAGTTTATAGGTTGTTTTGAAGTGAAAATTAAGTTCTGGGTCAGACCCTTGCTGAGAAACACGAGGGCTAAACATCTGATGATTTGGAGTGTTCCCACCCTCAGTGATTTAGGAAAATACCCATTGGAGAATTGTTTTTAGGAACTGCAACCAGTTTGGATAGCAGGAAAAATTATTTTTCATTGAGAGTCATAAAGTTAGTAACTGCAGTGTTTTGCTTTTTTCTGTGACAGATTTATTGTCCGCCTTGATGTCAGGCAAAAAAGGATGGCAGACTTCCTCGACTGGACACTTTCAATGTTATCTAAATCCTCCTTCAAGACCATGGAGGGGACTGTTGTTATTAATGGCATGCTCCAGGCCCTGGTAAATACTGTTTTTCCTTTAAAAGTTAGATGATTGTATTTATGATCATAAAATACTGCTATGGTAGACCTTTAATAGCAGATGCACAGAGAAGTTCCTGTTTATTAAAAAAGGATAACTTCCCATGTATGTATATTTTCTTTAAGTATTCTTGTCATCACCAAATGAAAGTGAATTTGCCAGTATAGACGCTGATAAATAATCACCAATGCTTTTAAATACCTGATTGTATATCGGTAGTAATTTCATAATTCAGAATAAATTGAAAAATCGGAACTGTACAAAATGAAGAGGTTGGGCTTCTCATATAGTAGTGGTCTCCTGGACTTTTCAGAACTGGTAACCAAAGTGCAACTGATTCTTGAAAGTTGTATCCATTCTTCTTCAACTAAAATATTTTATTGATAGTTTTAATAAGACATACTAAACTTGTTAGTGTCCTTCAATAGTCTGAAAAAATGCACTATTTCCTGTGGTTTTGCTTGCTAATCTGCATTAATGCTCCTTACCTTGTGAAGAAGCACTGGTTTATGACTCAAAAAGCTGAATTCTTAGTGTGTGTTTTATGTACTATGCCTGGGAAAAAATCTGCAATGCCTCAACCACTACTATATGATAGCACTCCTCTTGAACATTCGAAGAATATTTTTTATAAAAGCTTTCTTGTAGTTTTACACCCTTAACAGTGTTGGTGTGCATTCTGAAATACTTGAATAACAGTTCTAGTGTCTGTTCCCATTTTGACGTCCAAATATATTTGGGTGAAATGAGGGAGTTTGTGGTGGTGGAGTTGTTCCTTCTTGTTTTTGTTGTTGACCAAAGTTGAGGTAGTGCAAGCAAAGTCAGGTGACATGGTCTTGCACAGTCTTTGCACAGGTTTAAGGATTTGCTGGTGTTTGTAAGAGTTTCTGTAATTTGCATAAATTTGCAGCTCTTTTTAAGTAATTGCTATGAGGACTTGCATGCAGTATGTTACTAAACTTCAAAGCAGAGTTCTGGAACAAGTGTGTGGTGTGTGGGTTTGTTTTTTTCTCTTTCCTCTAGCAGCTCTTCCAAATCAGAAGATACTAGAAATGATCTATATTTAGAATAACTTAGGACTTGCTGCTTAAGCAGCAGGAAGCATTATTTGTATGCATTGCAGTATGTTTCAAAAGATAGAATGATGTTTCATCATTTCATTGTCAGATCTGGAAAGGGAGACTGACTGTTTGCCGTTCTAGGTGCATGATGAGACCTGCAGGATGTATAATACATTAGCGTTTTGTCATAATTCCTTTGAGTTTGGCTTTGGCTCTATCCACCTGTTCATTAGTGCATACTAAGCGAAACAGGTGAATACTTAACAAGTAGAATCGAAACTAGAATGTGATACAATATACCTGGAAGCAGAAGCCTGCCTTCTTGCATTTATACAATTTCTTCCTCCTCTGTGTGATAGGAGAAAGTATTTATCAGGACAATTTTAGTTGTGTCCTATAGCTCATAACTCTTGTTTCAGTTAGTAGGTATGAGCAGACTGAATTTTTAAAGCCTGTTCTTGCATTCAGTCTTCAATTTTTAACTTCAGTTACTAAAATGTAGGCATGCATTCCACCATTAGGGAATACAGGTTTTCAGAATTATAAGTATGCAGGTATGAGTGTATACAGACGTGCTTAAGAGGAGTAGGAAATATTTGTTTCAAGAATTCAATATTAATAATTTTGTAACACAGTTGTAACAATAGCATATTGTTAAACAAAAAATATCAGCTGGAGCTAAAAGCAGTGTTTAGGTAAACCTTTTATCTTAAACATCCCAGACTGTCACAGTCTGTACAGAAACTTAATAAGTAATTGCTGAGTGTGTAAAGCAAAACACATCCTTGTGAGGGACAACTAAAACTTGTGTCAACAAGCTTCAAAATTCTTGAATTTCTCTAGCAATTTGTTACTTTAAGAGTCAAAGTGTAATTGCCTGGGCATTTCTCGTTGAACAAGCAGGAGAAAGAAGACCATTTCTCAGTTTCCGGTCAGTACAGCAAGGCAGGTTTCTGGAACGTATCCCACCAGGGTGGGGATAAAGTCGTCTTCTCTCTCCATCGGGTCAGTTTAGGGCTGCCCCTAACAGGGTGGATTTCAGTCAGATTATGAGGTTATGCTGCTTGTGGCCTGCATTTAGGAAATAGCTTGTAGTGAGACTGGCATGGCAAAACTGTTTTAAAAAGACCTGAAACTCTTGCATTTCAATGAACTGAAACTGCAAGTTAGGTACGCAATGAGTAGTTCAACGTTGCTGCACTTTGATCTGCCTCTTCGTGGCCCTGAGTCTTGGTGATTAGGTATGCTACTGTTTAATCTAACTCAGCATTATGTGTAGAACAAGTACTACTGTTTCATGGTTCTTGTTGAAACATGCAGCCTGCATTACACATTTTAATTCCACTGATGCTTTTTTCTTTTTTTTCTTTACACCTGTCGTCAGTAATATATCATTTCACAACAGGTGTGCACTAAGCAGGAATCTTTGCTTACAGTATTTCAGATTTGGTTTTTAAAACTACCCTCTTTTGTTGAAACTAACACCAAAATATTGAATTAAATTTGCTTTTGTGCTTGGATACTTTGTATATTTGGAGGATTACAAATGTTGGGTTGGATTGTGTTGGATTAATAAGAAATTGCTACATTTTTTATAACATTTGTTTACTTGAAGGAAACTTCTAACCTGTTTCATGAATCTGCATTTTAAATTCTCTTGGTCTGGAGGTTTGCTTTTAAACCTGCCATTATATCAAACAGCTTTTTAGTTATTGCTGCAGGGTGTAGCACTCCCAGTTCTTGCGTGACAGAGATGTCATCATGTTGAGGTAGCCTTGGGCATTGAAACTTATTAAACCTTATTTGTTTTATAAGTGATTCAGTATACAAGTGTGAGTAATAATTAAAAAAAATAAAACGCCCTACACAGTGATCTGATGAAACTCGAGAGTCTTAAGAACAGGGCATTTCCCTGAGCTGTCTCTAATGCAAAAGTTATTTAGCAATAGCTACATGCTTATGTAAATTTTGCTTCAGGGAAGAAAGAACTCTCTAACTCTATTCTTTCAGACCCAGAGGCACAAAAATAGAATATTTCCAAATAGAATATTTCCCAAGTCTCTATGTTTTTGTCATTCTCAAAGATTTAGCGATGCTAGGATTGTCTATTGGCGTTATTTTTTTAAAAAGGTGTTGTTGTGTAGTGGTTTGGTGATAAAGGTGTACAAAAAGCAGTGTTGATATAAAGAAAAGAAAAAAATTCTTATGTCTGCGGATACCAAGGGCACTGACCCCCTTTCTGGTAGTACAGTATCTCCTCTCTTCCTGAATGCACAGAGTATTCTAACGTGGCCTTGTGAGGTACTTCTCAGGTTTTCCTTCTCACCAGAAGCATCGTGGTTAGTTCAAGGTTCTGAAGTTCTGTAGTAGTCTCTCAAGCTGCTATTTTTTTTTTTCTTCCAAGTATTTAAAATCTCTGGTTTTGAGTAGTCTTGTATGATAGAAAGGAATTACTCTGTTAGCTCTCCATGTGTTAGTCTAAGCTTTTCAGGCTTTCAGCTGATAAATAAGATCTTATGAAAACTGAACTCCTTTTGCCACCTGTTTAACTGGGCTCTGTATTGAAGTTTGTCAGCCTCAGTGCCATGCTGATGATCAATACCCTGACAAATACATGTGGCCTACAGAAGGAGTACTGTTTGTGTTGAAGACATAGTTGAAGAACAAGGGCTTTAACAAACGTGTTTTACCATTAGCTGCACATATAATGGCTTAAGTATTCTCTGCTTCCAAGTGAACTTATTATTCTGACAGCATGTCCTCCCTCACCTTGTTTACCTCCCCACATCTGGCCTAGAGGCAGGGATGGCTGATAGCTTTACGTGGACAGGGATGTTGTGTGACTACTAGGGGGTGCTGCGGAGTAATGAAAGATATCATTGCTTCTCTTCCCATACAGGCTGAAATTATCCTCCCATCCTTGACTTGCTTGGTTACAACCAGAGGCTAGATTCAGACTTGCGTCTCCTGCTCTGCAGGAAGATATACTTGCTACAAAACAGTCAGGCTACCCTTAATGGTGATTTGTATAGCTTGGGGAACATGTCCTGGAGATGATCCTGTTTGATATATCTCATGAAGGTCGGGCTTAAAGTGGGTTATGCAGACAATTGGAAGGTGTGGTGTGTTTCTTCTGTGATTACTAAGAAACTAGGTTTTGTTTTCCTTGCACCATGCTATTTCTAAAGCAAAACCAGACTTGACAGTCGTCATTGCTTGCACACCACTGATTTTCTCTAATTTGTAGGTGGCTTAATTATTTATAAGAGAGGGAGTCACATACCTTTCAACAGTCCAACAGGTAGGGCAAGTTGGTGTATGCTGTCTGTCCTCATTAAAGGGAAGACACCATGGCGTAACTGTGATTGCCTGGATACTCCAATAGACAGGCTCCTTACTTTCAGTGTTGTTAGCTGCTGACACTAAAATGGCTATGCAGGTGGCAAACCAAGCTTATTAATTATTTTGTTTGTATCAGATTTTTTTAAATGGTGTGCCTTGGCTGTTTTTTCTTCCTTCAAGGCAGGAAGTTTAACCTGAATAATGTAATGCCGATTTATCCTTTTTTCTATATTTTTTTAATGTTTTCTGTTCATGCATCATGTACTCTTCTTTTTAGTATAAGCCCTGCAAGCTCTAGATATGTAGGACTTTTTCTGAGACGGTAACTTTGCCTTATATATGCATGATTGTTTGTAGCACATGCCAGAAGAAAATATATAAACTCCCCCTCATCACCCCCTGCAAAGGCCAGCATCGGTTAAAGTGCTCTTTTATTTTCCCTGTAAAATATATCAAGATCAAAAGTTTGGGAAATTTGGGCTTGTGAGTTCTTTTGCATGCTTTTTCTCCTGAAGAAGTAATGAAAACTTATTTTCTTGACATTTTGAAGTATCACTTGCTGAAACACCAATAATCTTGGTAGATGGTTATATCTGACCTGCAGTGTAGATTAGTGGGTGCAAACAAACTTTTTTTCCTTTCAGACATTTGGCATTTTCAGCTGTGTTTATTCCGAGATCAGTAGGTAACATATTCTGTTGAACAAAACCATGTAAATATTAAGTCCCTTTTTTTCCAAGTTGAGTTATTAATTTAAACAGAGTAGCTATGATGTTCTTTGGTTAATTTTTTACTTCCCTTAAAAACTTGCATCGATAAAATAAAATCCCTTAATCCATATCTCAGTTAATTTACAGCAGTTGCTATGATTTTAACATCTGAAAGTATATTATAAATTCTTGCAGTATTTTGTTTGGGAATAGATGTTCTGTCTTGAAAATTAGATATGAAAAGTTTGTTATTCAAGTATGTAGTGAAACTGTTATAGGGAAACAATGTATGTTTCACATTTTTGTTCAGAAAATAATAGAAATGTGTGAAGAAGAAACTGACTCATAGGCAAGGGTGGCTGTTTTATTACTTCTTTTAAGAGAAGCATTAAAGAATTCTTGTACAATATTTGAAGATTTTTCTCATTCCCTGCTTGTTTGTTGGTTAATTTCTTCCCACGTCTTGCTTAGAGGTGATACCTTCCAGTTATGCTTTTTCTGAGGAGTCACATCTCAGTTCAAAGTTGGCCTTGAGGATGTGAAAGCTCACAGAGAAACTTGTAGAAAGGTGCTAGCATGTAGGAACTACGTAAGACTGAAAATGCGTAGATGTTTTGAGGGTTCTATTCCATCTTTGCAGGAGCTCCCAGACAGTACACTGAGAAGCATGAGGGTAGGCAGCCTATGTGTGCCTTAAAATCAGTGTTTAGTTTGAACTGGGCTTCTCTACAGAATGGGGAAGTAACTGGAGATCAGGTGC
>NW_010135715.1:18278-108661 GCF_000699245.1 Pterocles gutturalis
AGCTGCTAAAAACTTGCTAACTTTGGGAAGAAACCATCTGATAGGTTTTTAAAGCAGAACATAGGAACAAAGTGATGAAGAAATGAGCTTTTGCATGTTTCAGTGAAGATGCAGAAAAATTTTAGAGGCACTCTAGATTTGTTAATCATACCAAAGTTTTGCAGATTTTTGCAGATCTTTGCTTTTCTTTAGGCTTTTTAATACAAGCAGAGTATTGTTGTATTTTAGTGGGATGGTTTTTTTTTGGCTACTGATGTGGTGTATTGATAAAAGCTATGGTATATTTATACCATTTGTGTTGGTAGTTATTTCTGTTACCTGTTCTGGGCCTGAAGTGCTTCTGTAGCATTTCTGCTTTGTAAATGTAGTTTTTAAAGGATGCCTTTCAATTGCCTAGTTTATTCATGAAAATATGAAAAATCTTAAATAATTCAACATGTATTATCAGTTTCCACTGTATAGCTTGTAGCAGAGTTGATCAGAAGTGCTAATTTAGGATCCTAAAATGCAATTTAGTAACAAACCAAAATAGAATGGGTACATAGCCTAGAGGTGTTTTTATGGCCTTTGTTGCTCTTAACCACACCTGCAGTATGGGAGGCATGTGTTGGTATGTGTGAGAAAGTACATATTTTTAAGGTAAGTCTGTTCTTGTTTAACTCCTAGGCATATTTATTGAGAAAGATTTTTCTTCTGGTGAATGACAAAGCAAGGAAGTGACTGAACACACTAGTTTTGATGCATACTAAGTGAACTGAGGAGACTTGAAATGTAGAACATCTTTTTTTCTCATGTTAATAGTCCATTCATCTCACTGTAGTGCTGGGGCTTAATCTTACTGGGATATTTAGTTGTATGTAAAATTATTTTGAAAGCTCTTTGCTCTTTCTTTCTTTAAATCCCTGTCACAGAAAGTAAAGTTTACTTGTTGGAGGTGTATTTGTAGCAAACTTCCAGTCTGAGATTTCTGTAGCTGGTTTTGTTTAGTTTAACATGGAGTTCTCGAAAGCTGTTGGAGAAACGGTGAAATACTCCGCAGTTTAGCCTGTACTGTGTCCTGTCTCTCCAGGTGTGGTTGCTACCAATAACTAAGCTTGCTCACGTGTGTCCACCTGTCCTGCTTCTTAGCAGTGACCAAAGTGTTGTGTTGTCTGTGTGCTGAGCCATCTAAATCATAAGCAAGATCTGTTCCGTTTGGAGACATTCAGCATCAGGAAGTCCCAAATGGGATATAGGATACCTCTAGTTTTTCTGCCTTTATTCATGTTTATGAATTCTGCATCACTTTAGAGGCTCAAAGCAACATGAGCTGTTTGAGATAATAGGTGCTATGGCTGCACCTGCATTGAGCTTGTGTGACCAAGCAATGAGCTGGATGGTTCAGAGGGCTGACCTGGCTGAAAACTAGTGGCTTTTTTTTCTTTTCTTTCATTTTTTGCCTGAGTGTTTTTTGACCAACTCAGCTGTCTGAATGGGCTGCCTGTGTGATGGTATGGATGGGAGAGGAGGGCTGGACTACAGTATCCCTGACTTGCATTGACTTACAAAGAAGTAAAACTGCACCCTGAGACTCTTTTCATTTTGTGCTATTTAAATTAGTAAACATTACAGATGATTGCAAGAACATGAAAAAGAATTTTAGAACTGCATGCTTGATATGTTGTGCTTTAGACTCTCTATATGTTCATGCCTGTTTTCCCTATTTTAATCGTAGGCACAGTTATTTAAACATGGCAAAAGAGAAGATTGTTTACCATATGGTAAGTTTGGAATATCCTGATTTTTGTTTTTAAAACAATTCCAATAAAAAAAGGAAAGAAAGATTAAACTGATAACAAGTGGTGCCGTAAAGAGTAAAATTAACAGGGAAGTTATAAAGCATGCAAAATGAGGGGAAAAAAGAAGAGATAACAAAGTGAGGGAGGAGCAGATACAACTGGGGAATGTTGTGTTGGAACATCTCATCAAATAATTTGGCAGGTGATAACATTGGCCATTGCTATAATATAGAAGCTGAACATATGAATTATAAGATGTGGAAAATATTTTAAAAAATTCATTAGAACGTAAACTGATTTTATACATATTACTGCTGAAAATTTTGCAGAAAATCTTCAAGTTTTAACATAAGCACAGGTTGTCGGAAAACCCAAGGTTCAAGACAGTGTTTCGTACAGGACCTGGCTGGAATCATGTGGCAATACTGTTGAAACTAGGAAAAGATTTTCATGTAAAGAGCTTCTAACAGATGCAGTTAGTGACAGATAGGTACCTGAAAGGACAGCACAGAAATTTCTGAACCTTGTAGCTGCATGTTGGAATTACATTCATCTCATGGTGGATCCTGGAATATAGTCAGAACTGACTGCAAAAGACTGGTTTGTTTTTTATGGATAGCAGTAAAGAGAGGTTGGGAAAGATGGTGACTAATTACAAAACAGTACAAAAGAGCTTGTCAGTTTTGTGGAGCTTATCAAAGCACCAGAAATGTGGTTTGTGCTATTCACAGGAATCAAGCAATGATATAAACTTGCTTTAGAATACTTGTGATTTCACTTAATAGAATTATTTTGACTTCTGAGAAGAAGCTTCATAGATGTAGTGCTGGGAACAGTTTCGTTCTCCCAATTACTAAGTCTGAGATGCAGATGCTTCTTCACAAAATGCCTGAGATATGGGTAAAGATGGAGATAAGATAGTGAAGACAAACAGAACGGAATGACAGATGTGCTGTACATCTGGTCAGGAACAAACAGAAAATATTGAGGAATGTAGTTGCGTAGCAACAGCAGACAGCGCTTCAGAAGAATACTGAGACTGCCAGATAGGCAGAATAAGAAGCAGGCTATATAAAATATGGCGTAACACAAAATTATGTAATTTAAAAGATGCAACTGTACAACGCAAGAGTAATAATCGTTATGGAAAGAATATATTTGGCTCACAGCATTAACCCTGCTGGTAAAATTAGGTGTTTTGGCCTACAGTATATAGAAAGAATATTAAGTAGTTATGAATCTGGTGATAAGACAAAAATCAGTGGCATACCAATGAATACATTTACTGTAGAAAAGACAGAATGCTCACAACTAAGAAGCAAATATTTAGACAAAAACTATTGGGATAAGAAAATGAGAGAGACAAAAAATATTGAAGATTTTTAATTATTACAGATTATAACAGATCTGAGGGTCAAATAGGAAAAAAATAGATGTCAAAGGAAGATACTGTTTGAAATATTTTTATAACATAGAACTTGATTTTAAAATAGAACAATTTGATTTCTCAGTATTTTGAAAACTCCGATATGAGACTGGAGTAAGAGGTTGCAGAGAATGTTGCCAGTATAATTCCATATTTGCACTGCTTATGGCAAGAGCCCAGGTTGTTAGTCTAACTAAAGATCAGCCTTCAAAACAATCATTGTTTCAGTCTGAAAATGCAAAAGGACTATTTTATTTGTAACAGGAATCCTGGAACTTTATACTCATTAATCCAAGATTCTCCTTTTGTCTATGGTTTTTTGCTTTGCTGGACAAATAACTTTGTTACCTTTGATGTGCCCAAATGAAAGGTTTTGCTGCTGATTGTTTACACATACACAGTATTTCTCATGTCTAAATGTTTATGGACATTCATCATCATAAAAATTTCTGTGCCAGGGGAATTAAGTTGGTGATGCCTGTAAAAATAAATGAGGAAAGGGAACACTTTCTCAGTATGCAGAAACTGGCTGCAGAGTAAGTGAATTAGATTTTCTGAGTCCTGGTTCTGTTAGACTACTGAAAATTCTTAGACTATGAAAGATACTTGAATGTGTTACTTCCAGTGAGAATTAGAGGCATAAATAGTCTCAGAATCTAAATTCATTATAATTTTCATAGTCAAAAGTAATCCTTAAAGCAATCCTTCCTGTTTGGTAGGTGGAGGATATTAGCACTATTTGACCAGTGTCAAAGCTACTACAAAGTAGGTAATAAGGCATTTGCATTTCAGTAATGCCTTTAAAAATCAAAATTTTTTAAAGAAGTTTTAAAACTTTGCAGAATTTTCTTATTGAGATTTCTTTAAAAACAGTTTTTCTAGCGTGTTTATTTTCTTTTGCAGCTGCTACTGTACTTGAGTGTCTTGATAACTGCAAGCTGTCAGAAAGTAATCAGATGGTTCTTCGCAAGCTAGGGATGAAACTTGTTCAACGACTTGGAATGACATTTGTGAAACCAAAGGTAGCAAAATGGAGGTTAGTTATTGCTGAAAGAGTTTTAAAACATAAATAAATCCAAAAGCACTCAAAAAACTTAAAAATACCTAAATCCATGCATTTGATTACTGACCTTCTGCCCTCCTAACCTCCCCTGCCCTGAAAGAGAAAGAAAGAAATCTCCATATTATTTGGGAATGAACACATTCTTCATTTGCACTATTTGGAAAAAGTAGGTTTCTTCTGTTGTATTTAGTTTCTTGTAATTTTTTTCTTTCAATTTTGGTATAGTAAACTAGTGCTGTGACAAGCCAAATCTTCTGACTTTTCATGTTGCACATTACACAAGCAGAAGCCTGCTCGTATGTAGTGCATAACTTGGTAGAGATGGGAAGACAGTGACCTTTGTTACTGAAGTTGATTTAGTACAATTTTGTAAGAGTGAACATAACTTTTTCCATTACATAGTTCTACCCTGATTTGATAGAAAGTTCACAGGGGAAAAGTGGTTTGCAATCCCACTTTCGTTTTGCATATTAGTCAGGTTTTGGTGTCTGGTTTTACTTATTGCCAGAGGGCAAACTCTTTTTTAGATTTCTCGCACTGATATTTTAAAATTGCAGACTCCCTTGGTGACTATTTTTATTGTATTTCTTTTACCAACTTTTGAGAACATCCTTAGGCATAGAAAATTCTTTTTAGGTGGAGAGTCTACCTTGCCCAATGGCAAAAGTCAGTTTAGCATGTAAAGTGTATCTTTTGTAAGAAGGTATCTACACCACAGGCTAAATATCTGAGTACAGCTTGGGCAGAAAGTACTGAGCTAGCTTTACAATTTAAAAAACAATCTTTAATAAGGTGATTTTTTTTTTTTAAGGTTTTGGAGAGGCTTTTAGGGCATGGGAATTTTGCCTCTCTTTATTGTCAGCAGTGGAAAGTAGGTTATACTGAAGCAGGAAAGGGAGAGATAATGATGAGAAGGAACCATTTAAATAGTCTAGCTTTTCTCAGCTTGGAAAAGAGACAACTGGGTCAGGAGGAAGGAGAATGGGATACTTTTCCCTTTCCTTTAAAGCAACCACTAAGTAACTGGAGAGCTGTATGCTGGGAGGTGTAGTGACTTGACAAGCAGGCTTTATGACAGTATGTACCCATTTCACCAGGAACTTAAATCAGAAAAATAAAAAATTAACTGTGTCTGTTTCTTGTGCAGATACCAGCGTGGCTGTCGATCCCTGGCTGCCAATCTGCAAATTCAGGGTTCAGTTGTGCAGACTCAAATGGTAACAGTTGCTGCTAATGAAGCTGACGATGAAGAGGAATATGACATTCCAGGAGAGATTGAAAATGTTGTAGGTGTGTTAAAACTGGACAGAAATAATTGTAATGGCTGCAAATTAAACATGTATTGGAAAGCAACCTGCTTAGGGCTAAGAAAGTATGTGGATGTCTGTGCTGATGTGAACAACTTGGAAAGACTGTAAAATTTCAGTCTATGCAACTGATTAAAATATACTGTATTTTTGTCAAATGATTTGGATTTCAGCATTTCAAGCAGAAACTCAATACTGTAGCATTTGTTGTGAGGCTGGGGGATGGAGTTGTTGAAATAAATTTTGCCAATTTTAGCCAGTAATATGAAAGCGATATCTTGAACCTTTCACAGATGGAAGGATGAATTAAAATTAATAATGAAAAACAAAAAAAAAGTGTTACACAAAAGCTAAAGAGTTATGGTTGAAATTTTTAAGCTGTGCTAGTATCAAAGGAACAGCATTTTTTTATTAATATGCAGTCATACAGCAGGTCCTCTGCTACCTTGCTGGTGGATATGCTGTAAATAAATAGGCAAAAATTGTGTCAGAAGGCTTTTATAATTGAACATCTTTCTTGTTTCTTTGATTTCAAGTTGTACTTGTGTGACAAATAGAAGAAATCTAGATACAAATATTATTCAAACTATGAATGTTTGAATTATGTTAGGAGGAAAATGAATTTTGAACGTTGGTTGTTAGATTAGAATAATCTGTTTTGTTTAAATTATCTGCAGAGCAATTGTTGGTTGGACTGAAGGACAAAGACACTATTGTCAGGTGGTCTGCAGCAAAAGGGTAGGTTTCTTGTGGTTACTCTAAACTAATAAACATAAGTAAACCCCATAGAAATACAGTCATATGTAATCCATGATTGATAGTTTGTGTGTATTGTCAATATTCAGTTACTTCAAATGGCTTTAGCAACAGCTCATGGTATAAAGCCGTGTTTGTATCTTTTCCTGTTACGATATTGGGCTGTTCTTCAGGAAAATTTCAGATAGGTTTGGAAATAAACATTCTCAGTAAGACTTAATTGGAAGGGTGTAAAGTAGCATTTCTTCAAAATGTTTCTTCCTCTTCCACTTTAAAAAATTGTATTTCTGTGTTGTTTGCTACTGTGTAGCTTTTGCTTTAGATTGTTGGTTTAGGGTGGTGGTATTAGGGTATTGCATTGCCCTCTTGAAGTCAGTCATCTTATTCTAAGTTTCCAGTAACTAAAATTTTGTAGGACTTATTCATCAAATGAAGTACTAATGAATCACTGTATGCTTTGTTTTTTTCTTCTTTTAACTTTTCTAGAATTGGCAGAATAACTGGAAGACTTCCAAAAGAATTAGCAGATGATGTGATCGGGTCTCTGTTGGAATGTTTTAGGTAAAAATCTTATTTCATGCTTTACATGCATCTGAAACATATCTCCTTGTGAAACAGGAGGACAATGATTAGGAATACAGGTCTAAAAATCTGTAAATCTTGTTGGCCTTCTTCTCCTGTATTTCAAAATCTTCTAAGGCACAGATGTGCTGAGGGTGTTCACGACACTGTTCCTAATCCTTCATCTTGAGCCCATTCTGCAGTAATGTGGAAGGACTGAGGTTGAACTTTGGAAAAATAAAAAATGCTCATTAACCTGCTGCTTTAAAACTTCCTGGTGTGCTCATGCCTTGAGTGTTGTGTGAACTTCAGAAGCATAGCAGAAGTGGAAATGATATTCAAAAGGTTTCTGAGGATCACCAGAGATAAGAAGCAATCTATGTGGGGGGAGGCTAAAACATCTAGGAAGACTGAGGAATAAAAGGGATATAATGGAGGTTTATGAAATCATGAATGGCATGGAAATGATTGCCCTCTGGATTTTATATTATTAGAAGCAAACTAACGTAGCAGGTGGCAGGTTTGGAATAAAGAAAAGATGGTGTTTATTCACACAGCACATAGTTGAACTGTAAAAACTTCTTGCCGCAGGCTGTTATGGATGCTAAGAGCAGATGCCTGAACAAAAAATGTTTTTATTTTCTGCAAGCTTGTCCATGATCAGCCAGAATTTGTGTTTTGCAGAGTGTCACAATGTTCTTGTTCTTACACTGTACCTGAAGGCATGTGCTGTCAGCCGTGTCAGAGAGAGGCTTCTGGGCTAGCTGAATCTTTGGTTTGGTCACACATAGCTGCTAGCATGTTCTTTTGATGTGCTTTATTGTTGGATGTCTTGTTTCTACATCCATGTAGAGCATGTAAAGGACTCAATTACTAAACAAGTATCATATGCTTTTTTATATAAAGTTGTTCATCAGGTCTGCATTGAGGGCTTGAGCTTTAAAATCTAAACTAGTGTTTTAGGCTAAACTAATAACAAAAAGAATGATTTCTTTATTGGCAAAAAATATTGGTGACGTTCAGTTTGCCACTCAGATATACTCAGTTTTAGAAAGTCTTCTCATACTGGTTGTGAGTACAAATTAGAAATAGCAGCTCAAAAGAATAACACATTAAAAAAAAGAAGGTATAAAGGAAATTATCTACTTAGCTGATACTTCCGCTGCGTTACTGTGATTAATTTAAGAGGTGCTGTTGATCTCAATTATCCCTGGAGCTTTAAAGACCTGTACTCACTGTGTTTTTTTCCCTTGTTTTTCAAGTCATAGGGGTGAGTAATCCAACTAGTAATTGAGTGGCCTGCTTTCTTCAGAAACACCTGGGAACAAATGTAGACAAGGACAAGGGGAATCTATTCAGTATTCTTTGCAGTAAATATCTAGTGACCAAAATAAAAATAATTTGGATGTTCATCCGGAAGCACCTTCAGTTATATCTCCTGGGATAAGTCGAAAGGATTTTTTATATATAGATAGATTAAAAGACTAGAGACAGGGAAGAAATAGGTGATCATTTTTCAGTGTGGTGAGATTATCTGCACAGTCCCACAGGAGTCTGAATGAGCCCTGTGCTGTTCAAGGTACTCATAAAGGATCCTGGCAAAAAGGTGAACAATGGGGTGAGGATATCAACTGATGATTTGAAGTTAGCTAATGTAGTGAAAACTAAAGGTGACAGAAAAGAAAATATTATAAAAGCCTACATTAAGTAACTAGACAGTAATTGATATATGAAATATAGTGTCTAATGAATGCAAACTAATGCACTTAGGGAAAAGTACAGCTAGCTATAAAACAGTTATTACTGCTCAGGAAAGACATCTTGAAGTCACTGATAGTTCTGTCAGAATGTCAGTGGAGTGTTCAGCAGCTGTCAGAAAAAAGAAGGCAAATGGAACTTTAGATATTATTAGTAAAGGAAGGGATAACAAAACTGAATCACTGAAAAGTGATTTAACTGATAGGGATTCTTCCAGATGGAAAGAGAAAGTAAAGGAATGTAATGGAGATCTATAAAATCATAAATATGAAAGAAAGAGGGAAAGTGAGTAATTGTTTACTTTTCTCATAATGCGAGAACTGGGAAGCATCAGGAAGTACATTTTCACGCAATTATAATTAAACTGTGGAAGTCGCTGCCACAGGATGTTGTGGAAGCCAAAAGTGTAAAGAGAGTTCCAAAAGGGATTATACAAATTAGTGGAAGAGAGTCCCATCCAAGGTTATTAAATACGACATTCTGGCTACAACCTCTGGCTTGGGAAGTCTCTGTACTGCTGATTGCCAAAGCTAGGACGAGGCTGAGAGAGGAATGATCCTTTGTGCTCCATCATTGGCTAAGCATCTGCTGCAGGTCCATGTCAGAGACAGGACACTAGGAGAGATGAAGCTCTGATATGACCTAGTCTGTCTCTTCAACATTTTATTCTTAGATTCCTATTCTGAGTTTAATACAAAATGAACTTTTTGCATGTTAAGTCATGCAGCGTGCAGCTTTTCACTTTTTCACTCCTTCACACTGCCAGTCCAGCAAAAATTGTGTAGCATTTTTTGTATTTTTTGCTGTCTTCACCACAAGTTGCTCTGTTTTATCTTTTTTAAAGGTGGATATACGCCACTGTTTGCTCACTGCATAAGCTCCTATAATGTGTTTGTTGGAAACTATCACTTGAACCTGCTTTGCTAGTTAAGGACTGCGTTTGGCCCTAACTTCGTTAGTTATTTTGGGTATATTCTGTAAATCTGCATCTTTTGCCAGTGTACTAGAAAGCTATTTTTCTTTTCTGTATGAGTTTCAGGTATTGTATTCTTCTGTGCTGAAGTTACATTTATATGGGTAGATTTTCTTACTTATTTGTTCATGTTTATAGCATTTATCGTGTTTATAGTATTTATATTGCACAAAATGGGAAAGAAAACACGTTAAACTTGTCATTCTTATATTTTAGAAGTCTAACAAGATTAATAACACAATCAACACATACTGGTTTGGATTGTGTGTCTTTTAAATGTTAGGAACTCACCATGAAAAATGAAATCCAAAAAGGGAAAGCTAGTCTCAACAAAACTTGTCTTTGTTCTAAAATTAGTTTCCAGGAAACAGACAATGCATGGCATGGGGGATGCCTGGCTCTGGCTGAATTAGGCAGAAGAGGATTGTTACTCCCTTCCCGAATCTCAGATGGTGAGTTGTAGTTGCTGAATGTTAGTAAGTTCATGAATTAACAATTTATAGTATTAGAGATTGAATGTGTGACAATAGACTTGAATTTGCTGATGTAAGTGTGCCGAATAATGACTGTAGTATTGAATTCTAGAGTAAAAAATATGCCTACGGGGATATTTAAGGTACTTCTGTCAAAAACATTGTCTTGGGTGTGCCTTTTTTATACTTAATAAATTTTTCTTTCCAAGATGAAATTAATTTCTTGGGGTTTTCTTCTTCCTTCCTCCCTTCCCTCCTTCTCTCCCTCCCTCCCTCCCTCCCTTTCATGTTTCTTTGTACATTTATATAAAATAATTCTGTCTCTATATTGTGTCAGTGTCATTATTTAAATAGAATATATTAAGTAATTGATGACTAACTTGCACTTTAAAGCTAGTAGCTTATACTGTTTGTTTCTGATTAAATTTCAGAGACCAATTTTGTGTGATTTATACAATGAACTGTTCAAGTTTTTCATGGGTTTTTGAAATATCAGGATGGAAAGAAAAATAACAGGGCAGAGGAATTGTTTTTTGTGTATTCTTTATGTATCAACATCCATAGAAGTACAGAGATATTAATGTGAAAGAAGTAGTTCTCTGTTTTGTGATTTTGGTCAGTTTTTTATGGAGTTGAAATGACAAAAGCATAATGTAGTAATACACATCCACTACTGGTCACTTTTACAGCAATATCTTGGGCTAGATGGTTATTTTGATCTCATCTGGTACTCCTGTGTTGAACAAAGAAGTTGAACACTGATTTTCAAAAATGTTTCAAAATGGGTGTTTCATACTATTAAATGACGTTGCCAGATCTCTTCTATTCTGAAGATCTGTTGACTTGTTCTGGAAGAAACTGTAAAATGTGGTATTTAATAGCGTGTATTATTCTGTGTCCATGAAGAGAGGTCATGTCCAATATAGTGTCTGTTTTGCATGTGAGAATTTTTGTGCAGCTCACCTTTCAGTTGGTTTCCCTTTTTCAATTACTCTTGCCCGTGTGATAAAGATTTAATAGTTAAAAAGAGCCCAGCTTTCAGAATGGGAAGTTATCCAATGCTGAGGCTCTTTTTAGTTCTACCAACACTGAAGCTATACACTTCTGTCAGGGAATCAGGATATCCTCATGTAAGAGAATATTTTTTTATGTAAACTGGAAGCTTGATATTGGTAGGACTGCAAAAGACATGGGTGAATCCTAGCTCTGCCAGTGATTTGACACGTGCTGGGAAACCATCTCTCTTCTCTTTTTAGGTTGAGCTTTTGTATGTGTGGAATGGGAATGATAATTGTGTCCTTCACACCATTCTTCTGCAGAGGTGCAGTGAAAATTCATTGCTGCCTGTGAAGGTGATTTTAATACACATAAGTTTATGTGCAAATTTTTAATTTGTCAGATTGCATAAGATGTATCCTTCTGTTACTGGAGTGGAAGAATATAAAACTAAGATGGGGAGGAAGGAAAGGAGGGAACACAATAATGGCAGCAAGGTCTTTCTGGGAAAGAGATAGGCATAAAGGCCTAGGGAAAATGAGTTTATAGGAATTGGAAGTTTCTTACTAAAACAGTGATAAGAGTTCCAACAGTCATTATATAAGAAGAGGGGTAAGAAACCTAATCAGAGACTATATTGACTAAACTGCAACTCCTTTGGTTACCTGATACTCAAGAATGAGTTATACGGAAGGCAGAAATGTATGATATTGTGAAGGATGAGTGAAAGAGAATAGTCTGAATTTGTAGGAATAGAATTTGGAAAGACTTGGACATAAAATGGGATGCAGCTGGCGAAGAATATAACTGGTAATGACAAATCATGTTATATCTTCATCAGAGTCAAATCTTTATTATCACTGAGCAGATCTAGACTGCATGGCAAACTTTATATTGTCCCTTCTGTTTGGTTTTTTTTTTTTTTTTTTTTTTACTTTTGCTTCAATGGGCCTTGATTTCCATTTAAATTAATTTGAAAAAATAATTATACTTAACCCCTGTAATTTACTGTTTAATGGTAAACTTCTTACAATGATCTGGCTAAGCTGTTAGCTTAAAACACCCTAGCCCAAAAAATTGGAAGAGAAATTCTGGGAACTCTACATTGCATTGAATGCAGTTCTGCTTCCTTACATAGGTTTATACCTACTAGTAAGGTTTAGGCAGGTGAGGATGTCTCTTATCTGGATTAATGAATTAATGAGACGTGTATACCCATAGTTTTCAGTGAGTAATACTTAGTCTGAGTTTGTTTTACTTAAACTGATAGTGCGCAATGTGCCAGTTTATGTGAGGTGGAACAGCCTTATTTTGGATATGCTGGACAGCAGCTTTAAGGCAAAGGGAGTTCTGAGGTTTGTCATGTGGAGCTAAGGTACAGATGAATTAATCTGTATCATGAACTTCCTTCACTGAAGGAAGCTCCTTTTTCAGAATTGATTGGTATTCCATGCCAAATTCTACTTGCAAATTGAAAATGTAGCTATCAATTTCTTTACTAATTTTTCTTCAAAATATGTGTTACAGATGGATGTATTTGTAGTTCATTAATGGAGTGGATGTGTAGTGGAAGTATTTGTGTTCATTAATGACTTTCCATATGTTTTATGTACAGGTCACAAATTTATTCGAAAAATTGCAAGTTTATATACACAGTTATAGAAGCAGAAACATAGTTTTAGGATGTATGTAGAAGCACACTGAAACTGATAATTAGTGATACACCTATGCTGAAGTAAGACCTTCACCAGGGGAGTTTGCCTCAGGTGAAATAAATTATATAAATAACCTTTTAGGCTTGGAGGTTGAAGGTTGCCCAATGTCTGTCTAACCTCAGAGGACTAGGCACCTAAATTGATTAGATCTTCAAATTTTCAGTATTGTTTTTATAATGGTTCAGTTAAAGGTAAACGTAAACTGCATTTATTAAGTTGGTGCAGGCTTTCTTTGGTTTAACTTGAATCTTGTTCTTACTCAACATAAGCAAAGCTTGCTTATACCAGGTTTGGACCAGTTTGTTTAAACTGGTGTCTGCCTCTGAGTAACAAAATTTGGTCTGTTGTTTTGTGTTATGGCGTAATGGCAAAGTACATTCATACACAAAACAGGTTTTACAGTAAATTCTAAATAGCCAGGTTTAATCTTGAGCTTATTTAAACTACTGCACAGTGAAATAAAAAGTTTTTCAAAGAAAAAAGACCAAAAAAACCCTATTAAATGAATTTAAGCCTGGAAAAGACTATGACAGTGTGTTATTGAACAATATTGTTTCTAGAGCTTAGACATCTTTTAAGAAAAGAGGTTGTAAAAGTTATTTTACATTAATACAATTGCAAAAAACCTTAAAGATTCATGTACTTTGGCTTTAGTAACGAATGCAAAAATTCACTCATCAAAATCTGAGCTTATACAAGGGGAAGTTCAGTTACTTAAAAATATTAATATAAAATTATGAACATTATTTACATGGGAGAGATTGAATGTATCTTGTCATGGATCAAACCCAATAAGAGGTGGCTTGTAAAAATTTTATGATGTTGGTGGTAACTAGCTTCTATAACCAGAAACTCATTGGCCAGTGAAGTATTAAGATACTCTTGTTCTCTTCCTTAAAGTGAAGACTCTGCTACAGTCATTTGGCCTTACTCTTTTAGTGCCTTGCTGTGATTTTGCCGATTCTTTTTGATTTGTCCTTTTTTGTCCTTTTACTTTTTGGTTGCACTGAGTATCCTGAGTATCAGAAGAATTATGAGTAGCTTCTGTACCTGAAGCATTACTGTCCTGAGGACTCTGCCCTTCGTTGTCCATTCTGGCTTTGCTAGGGCTGTATGCAGCTAGCTGACAGAGAGCTACAGCTGCTGTTTGTTTCTGTTCATCACAGCTGTCAATTATTCTTAAGTCTTGAGCTTCCTTACGGTGAGCTACAAAAGAAGATTTGTCACAGGCACTGTTACTAGGGTTCTTGGGGTTACATGCATCTGCTCCAGAGGTTTCATTTTCGGTGTTTGGAGAAGTAGCAGCACCATTATCGTGAGACGGACTGTGGAATGACGGTTTCAGGCTTACTGTGTTACAGGAATCTTTTACGGAGAGGTTCAGAGGCATGTCTTGCAATTCTAGAAAGTTCTGGCTTTCTGTTTTGGATGTGGTTTTGTATGCATGCTCGTGAATAGGTCCTGTGTTTGTGTCAGCCTTTTTTGAAAGATTAAGGGGAACTATCCCTGTGTCGTCTTCCGTGTTGGACAGTGAGCCTTCATTGTTATGGCATTCGTTCTGCGTGTGTGAATCTTCATCAGTGACGCTAATGCTGAAAGAAATGAGGAGAAAAGAAAATTCACTATCAATTGCTTTTTTAAATTGGGGCTGAGGAAGCAGGCAGGAAGAAGAGAAAAACACCTCTCTAGAAGTCTGACAATTTTGTTGTTTCTCTTTTTAACTCCCCCAAGTCCCTTTCACCATATGTATTACTGTAATGCAGGTAATTTCCTGAAATATACCGACACATGCATAGTAATGGTACTGGAAATACCTGATACACTTAAG
This sequence comes from Pterocles gutturalis, assembly GCF_000699245.1. Taxonomy (NCBI): domain Eukaryota; kingdom Metazoa; phylum Chordata; class Aves; order Pterocliformes; family Pteroclidae; genus Pterocles; species Pterocles gutturalis. Next base: position 32,913 of record NW_010135715.1, read on the forward strand.
GAGGATGAGTGGTCTACTCACTATAGCAACTGAGAGTTGTACTGTGTTTTGTACAGTTAATACAGAACAAATTATCTCAATGCTGTAAATTTAAATATATTTTAGGGACACTGCATGAAACGTGTCCATCTGTCTTTGCTTCCCTAATAAATCTGACAAGAATTTGCGGAGTGATTTTGTTATTTTACCTGGTAGGTGAGTCTCCTCTATCTTGATTTGTCTTCACGCTTTGAAGTGGAGTTGGTTGATCAGTGCTCTTTCTCACAGGTCTGAAAGCTGTCAAGTTTTCTTCTGGTTGATCATACTTGCCAAGCGATGTGGAAGAGGACTTGTTAGAGAGGTCAAATAAGCCTTCGCATGCATGGCTTGTCTGAGTGAAATTGGTTGGGCTAGGTCTGCCTGGGGAGCCTGTTGCCGCGCTTCCTGCAAGAGGGCTCATTTTAGCATTCTCTCGTTCATTTTGGTCATCTTTGGAATGACTTTTGGCATGCAATAATGTAGTTTCTTTTTCATAATCTGCTTGTTTTTTATGTGAACTTAGAGGGTATTGTTGGGATGGACTTAAAGAAGCTGGATACAGCAAGGTCGTTTCTTCCATTAGGTGAGAATTTTGATCTCTGTTAATACCAGCTACGTGTGAAAATCTGTAAAATGAAGGATCTGTTGGCCTACAAAATCCATATGGTATTGGAGGAGTGGAATGATATTGTTGGAATAATCGATAGTGTTCATAGGCTGACGGATTTATGGGTTTTGGAAGTGGCCCAGGGTGGGGAAGAAAGTGTCTTTGATCTTGTGTGCCATAGACAGACAGAGCAGAGCTTTCACACTCTGAATTACCTGGAAGCAAGTAAGGTGTGTAGATAGCCAGCCTATGCTCATAAAAGTGGGGTGAGTACTCGGGAATCATCGGTTGCATGTAAGGGGAAATGGAACCAAAGCCTTTTGTGGGAGCAACTTTATGTGGAAACTCTGGGAGGAAAGGAGAACCTGCTTTCCATGGGTGACTTGGTGCATGAAATGCAGACTTGGTGTGAAAAGGTGAACTTTTGTTAGAAAGCGATATAATTTCAGATACTTCACTACTTTCCAGGCCTTTGCTATCTCTGTGTTCTCCTACGGGAACAAAAGCCGAGGGCCTTCCAATGCTGTCCAAAAGGGGCTGCATGCTGATAGCACTTTCTGTTGTAGTACTGGCAGGGGTTAAGTCCTTCTGAATCACAGGTTTTTGACCTTGAATTGCTGTGTTTGTTGCTTGGTTTTGTAATTCAACATTTTCCTTGGCATCTTCTTTTGCAAAAGGATATTGAGACTTTGAATCAAGATTTGAGAGTCCATTTGTGACAGATTTAGAACAAGTTGGTTTGACTGTAGATTCAAGCTGGTTGATCTGTTTGGGCTCCAAGGAGCTGGTCTTTGGACACTTGATAACGCGATCCTGCTCTGATACTAAAGTAATTGAGTTTTTGCAGAGGCCATACTTCATATGGTTAAAAAGATGGGATTTCTCATTGCACGTAAAGGGGCACTGAAAGCACTTGTACTTGAATGGCTTTCCTGGTGGTCTTGGGATGTAATGAGGCTTCTTTGGTTTACGTTCTTTGAGGAGACTCATTTTTTTTTCTGCTTTAAACAATTAAATGTAATGGTTCTTTCTAAAAACTTTCTTGTGGTTAGCTTTTCCTCAATTTTAGCCTCTTGATGTTTCCAGTTTTTCAGGTTTCTAGAATCCTTCTTTCCAGGTGAAGAGAGGAAGCCAACTTCTGTGGTGTCTCAGGGAAGAGGGGGTGCCGGAAAACAACACTTTTGTGACTGGTAGTGCAGGATCTGTAACACAAAGTTTGACATTAGCTGTAGTGGAACATTGGAACTAAATACAAAGGAATGTATTCCCCATCATATTACATATGGTGTCTTGTGGGATTTTTTTAACGGAATAAAAATGCTTGATGCTGGGCTCGAGATGGACATGGACTTTGACATCCTTCCACACCTAAATGTAGTCACAGAAGTGGCCTAATTTTCAGCAGTGCTAGTCACCTGCCACTGCAAGCGGCTTCAAGGAGTTTTCTTTGAAAACTGAAGGAACATTCATTCAGAAGATGAAAGTAGAAATCTAGGTGGAGCTGTTGAGAGAGGAGTGGAGGTGGGTAGGATGAGAAGAGGCAGGTCCTGGCAGAAGCTGGATATGGGGCAAGCCTGTTGGGCCGGTTGGGGAGAGAGAGGAGGGAATTTCCTGCTTTGGAGAAATGAGGGTGGAGTGGATTGGTTGCACTTGGGTAGCTGACTTGGCTCTTTCAAGACTGACCAACCCCCTCTTTTAACTGGCATGGCATTTCCTAACAGCCTGATCTCAATGGATACCTCAAAAGTGGCCAATCTCTCGAAGGATAAAACCACACCAATTTTCTTCCTCTTCCTAATTCAATTAAGAGAAATGAGTACTGCAATATCTGACTAATAGAATCTTCTGCTTGATAAACACATTTCACATTGTTCTGCTGTCTAGCACCTTACGTATTGCATAGAGTTAACACAGACACACAAGTGTCTTAATTCAGGTAAAAAAGTGTCTGACAGCAATTGACTTATAGGGGAAGGATCTATCTGCCTTTCTTCAGAAAAACTAAGGTTGTGGATACTTTATACAGCCCAATGATTTGCTCAGTAGATAAGTCAGGAGGGCTTGTATCAGCTTGTTCCATTATGTTCACTGATTCTGAAGGCGTGAGAAACTGTCAGAGTCAAGTTCTCATGATTTTATAGGATGTGTTATGGCAGAGATCTAAAAACTGATGATTTCATCATGAACTATAAGCATCATTATCAAAATGATGACTGTTGCAAAACCACGTACTGTATCTATTGTGTTACCCGAAACTACAGGAATACTAATTGTAAGAGAGACTAGATAGCTTGATTATTTTTTTTTTTTTAAAAAGCTTTTTACATAGGAGTTTGAATTAGTAGTATTAAAATGCTAAGTTTATGAAAACAATTGCTGGTAATTACATGCTGTGAGATTTTAGTTAAAGTAGAGACGTTTTGCATTTCTTAAATCAGAGATTATTTGCGAGAAAATGACATGCAACACATTATGAAAACTGAAGGCAAAGCTACAGAATTGCTGCTTGTTTCATCAGGTATAGTAATTCTAGCAAATTGTATTAAATGTTGTTTCTGATGTCATAGGAATATTAATTTTGTTAAAATAGTTATTATGAAGGCACTGTGAAAAATGCAAAGCTGCTTTGTAAGTAGAAAAAACAGTCAAGCTTTTTCTTAAGATTAGCAAATAATTAGAAGTGCAGTAGCCTAAAGAAAAAGGAATGCGTAGAGACATAGCTTTTTATTTTGCAGGTTTTAGCAAAACTTTTTGGGTTTTTTGAGTGGGGTACTGATACTGTAACAATGAAAAAAATACTGAATTATGCAGCAGCATGTTAAAGTCTTGTCATTGGAGTCTGATTAAAATAGTAGTTCAATAGATTAAAAAAAATCATATAGTATTTAAAAAATACTTTAAGTAGTGATAGCCAGAATTCCTTTGAATGGTTAAGAATAATCCTTTTACGTTAAAAAAAAATGTTGAGATGTAGGAAGGGAGGTTCAGATAGGGAAATGCTTGTTTTTTGTTTTTTTTTTTTCTGCCTTAAGTGAGCTTGTTGCATTTATTTTTGACTAATGAAGTAGAACTAATGTGGACAGTTGGTAATAGACTGGGTTAGATCAGTTTGTACCTGTTGTTCTTTATATCTTCTTGGAAGTACTTGTACTAATTATTCTTGAAAAAAGATATTGTTGTCAAAACTCCATTGCATTCTTAGTTGAACCATTTATGATAACAGTCCAAATTTGCATTCAGGTGCAGAACGTAAAATAAAGAGATGTTAATTAGATTTTCTTGTTCTGCTAGCTTTCCTTTGCTTAATAATGAAAATTCCTGTGTGTCCTGTTCCCCCCCACCCCGACTTTGTACTTGGTATTTAACTTGGATTCAAGTTATTCCTGTTCAACAGTGTATTAACTATCGTTTCTTAATAAGATAAAATGCATTGTTGCAGTTTTAATGTTAGAAATTTAGAGCATTGGAGCTTCTTTGCCATGTGTACAGCAGGAGAGAATTACAACAGCTTTTTTTTTTTTTTAATTTGTTTTGATGGCATGCTGAGCCTGCAGACAGTACCGCTCCCAGAACCTGCTGCTCTGACTTGAGAGGTGTAGAATGAGTAGCTTATTTTCAAGGGTGTTTACCCTTTTGTCAACTCAGGCTAGCGTCAGCCAGATGAATGTTCTGTTTTTCTCTTTTACTGTTTAATCTCTTTTTTTCTCATGGTTTAAAAATGCCAGTAATAAAATATTTCCAAACCCAGACACGAAGGATGATTTCTCATCCAAACTCTAAGTACAACACAGGGGTATCTGGCAGAGGTACATAATTCATAATTAAAAGTATTAAAACTATTTGATCCCACACATACAGCTGAAAAATACGTTAATGGTTTAAAATAGGTGCAACCAATTAAAGCTGGCTCTATATAAATAATGTTACTTACAATTGTACAAAGTATGTTTTGTGCTACCAAAATTAAAATTTAGTATTAGAAAGAAAAATCTTAATAAGTAGTTGCTTTTTCCTTAAACTTGAATGCCATAACTTGTGATATTCTTTAAAAAAGGGGAAAAATTCTTCAGTAGCAGAATGGTAATTTTCATGTAACTTTTTTATTTTTTAAGTTGAGAATTTGTTTCCTGTATACCTGGCTTTGGAAGTGCAGATAGCTATATATTATTGCAATTTTATCTTTCCAGTTTTGAAATGTAGTGTTATTATTTCTTTATCATTTTATTGAAAACAGGTTATTCAGATAATATTGGTTAAACTTGAGGTTGTCTTTGTTTCTTGTCAGTAGTACAGCTCCTCACGGCTTTCTAATCTGTAGCCCTTTCCAGCCCGAGACTGATAGCTGCAACTTTTCTTCCTTCTATTTTTAAAAGTATGTTGTTGCTACCTCCTTGCCTTTAACATGTTAGCAACTTCAGAAGACAAGAATATCGTTTAACATTGTGTACATGTGCGTCTGTATAAATATATAAACAAGAATGTACGTGGGAATAAGTATGTACACACATAGATGCCCATATGTATTCATACACATGCATACACACGCATATATATGTACATATATATATGTGCATGTTGTTTTTTAGGTTTTTAAGTAGTCTAAATTGTTCAAGATGCCCAGTTGATCAAAGAGGAAATTTCAAAATGTCTTTTATTACAAGCAGGGATGGTAATTATATTTCTTTTTAGGACACTGCTTTAGCAAACTACGTAACAGTTTGTCATGCACACTCCATTATTATTGCAGTATCCTTTTGGTGATGTTGATCTCTCTGACCAGGAGTACTCACTGGGGTGGAACATTTTGAAGGACATGCTATAATTAAAATATTGTGATGTGGCATTATTGCATAACTCAAGGACATGCCATTGTCACCTACCTAGAGTGTTGCAAGAACAAGATTTGTGAGTTTTATTCTAGCTGAGATTTTCCAGCGATTAACTACCACTCCCTTCTAAACTTCCAGTTCCTTTAAACTGAAAGATAACTTTTAACGCAACTCTGTGTTAATTAGGAGGAAACATGGGTGAGAGGAGTAGGTTGGCGAGGACTGGAAAGGAAGCGTGTGTTGAAGGTACGGACCGAAGAGAACTGTCTATTTGTGCGTGCGTGCGTGTGTCTGCGCGTATGTGTGAGAGGAAGTACAGAAACAGAGATTAAATAAGTCTGTTAGGCAGCGTGGAGAAGAAATAAAAATATTTGTAAATATTAATAATTCAATGGATTAGTACACTTTAATTGACTAGAGAGGGTAACTCAAAACCATCTAATTTTCTGTGCTAAATTCCCAGAAGCTGGAAAAAATAATAAATCAAAACTGGAGTAGAGGACCTTATTTTCATGCCAGCTTTTCAGATTAACCCAACACTGCTGTACGAAGAAAAATTGGCAGACTCAACATAGCAATTTTAAGCAATACAGCTTTTTGTTGTACTTCAGTATAATACATCAACTCATTGTATGAAAAAAGGTGCTTAAAGTACTTTTCACCAACAAAAGTTAATTATTGTAAAAACTTGGAAGAGTTAGTTTTTCTCTCAAGTTAAAATATTTCCCTCTCCTGGTGAAACTTTCCACTGAAAGCTTAAACTGGTGCAGTAAGTGCACCTGCTAGGAGTAACCTAGGCTTTGAGACAGCTGAAAAATGAACACCTCTGATTTACTTTTTAGATCTTAATATGAACACAGTTTATTTGTAAAAAATGCTCTAAAGTAATGTACTTACCAGATACATAGATGTCTGAAACCTTCAAGGCGATCGCTGTTGGTAAGCTGTAGCTGTCAGTGCTGGGAGAGAAGTACCTGTTCTCTGCTTGATCTCTAAGTGAAACTGCAGGAGGTTGTTTCAGGGGGAGGGACTTAAGAGGTGTAGGAGTTGAGCCCTCGGGGTGTAGAGATGCACCTGATATTACTCCAGCCTGAAGCTACGATTCATTTGTTTGCGTCCACTGCTTTCATTCAGCATTACCTCAGCATCTAAGCCATCGAAGAGAGCTCTTGTCGCTTTTGTGCCCTCCAACAACCAAGTTTTACTCTAAACTGTAGTGTCTATTCCTCTGAGTTGCAACCTGCAATGTGGGGTCAAAAATGGCTTAGGTAATATACTGAGCTTGTAATACATTTAATTTTGTAGAAGTGAGGCGTAAGCATCAGAATTGGCTGTACACGGGGGGCAGCGAAGCTTAAAAATAATAATTTTACTATTTTGTTAGAGACTGACATTTTTTATTGAAAGCCTTTGTAGCTTTAATATTCTTGCTCTTTTTTCCTCCCCCTCTCCATTTTTATTTAAATGTTTTTGTCCTTCATGAGTCTCCTTTCTGAAGGCGGGACTGAACTAACTCCAAGCTTGCTTGCCACAGGAACCTGCCAAAGCTTGTCTATAATCAACAGTCAAATGTACAGATCCTGTAAATGGGAAGGAGTCACCTCAGTAAGAAATTGATTATCATGTCTATATGTTTGCTTAGGAGATGTGAAAATGAACGGTGAAAGGAGAAAGTCAACCGATCGCCCACTGATTAATACTAGTACTTGCTTTTAGTTGCATTTTCATTAGAGTTTATAAATGACAAATTTATTAGTGTATTTGCCAGTCATCTAGTGACATTACTGAGTTGTTTGGTGAAATGATAACCTCTTGAATACTGGTTGTTGAAAGGAAAATCTGTTGGTTCTAGCTCTCTCTAAAAAACTTTACTGAACGTGAAAACGAATGGCTGCTAATTCTCATGTTATTGAGACATTAAAATTCCTGTTCATACTGTTAAATTCAGCTGGATGAACATGATAACCCTCTTGTTTCACCGACTGCTCTATAAATAAGACAGTTGCAGATTATTGAAACTTTTAAATATAGAAGTATGGTGAATTTTATATGTGGCAAAAGCATGGTCTTTTGAATGAAAATTATTAAGGAAATTGTCACTACAAAGCCTATTTAGGCAGTGGGTAAAAGTTGTTTCAAAATCAGTCTCTCAAGCAGTGTCTTAAAAATAATTTTAAAAGTGTGGCCTTTATATTGATGGAATGACTTATGGACGTCTACTTTCCTATCTAGGTATGCAGATCACCATCCTCTTCCCTTGCTATGCCAATGTAGTCTTCTGGAAAATTTTTTTGAATATAAGCAATAGCTAATTTTAAGGTTGAAAGGTGGCTCTATTTGTTTTTATTATATTCCTATAATGCAGCTTAACAGTGTAAAAATATGTCATATTACTTTCTAGTTGTTTGTAAATCCTTTGACTGTAGATGGAATAACAAGAGTGTTTGTAGTCCCTCATTCTTCATTTAGTTGTAAAATGTTTTGAAGAAAAATAGTATATTAGGAAATTTTACCTGCAGGAAAGATCTTGTCTGCATTCAGAAATGTCTCTGAAAAGATGTGAGGAGAAAAGTCCTTTGCTTTCTCGACAGAAGATGTTATTCAGTGGTCCTCACTCGGTGGTGAATAGCCTTTCTTTCACAAGTTTGTGCACTGTATCAATCTACATAACTGTCCTTATTTTTCTTCTGCAAATGTGGATCCTTTTATGTTGTCTATAGCTGAAGGAAGGTACCATCGGGGGCGGGGGTTTGCATGTGATGGGGTGGAGGTAGGTTTCTTTGAATAGAATCAGATCAGATACTGTGTTTTGAAAGAAAATTGCAGTTTCTGGCATCTAGAGGAAGCTATTGAAGGACTCCTTTAACAGAGGTGACAGAACTGGGATAGAGAGGCAGTCAGTATTTGAACTTTGATTTTATATTTCCCCCCCCCTTCTTCCTATCCCCCTTCCCTGATCTGCTATGTGCAGGGGAGACGTGATGTCCAGTTGCTGCCTTGACCCAAGGAAAGTAATGTTTTAAATCTAGCTACTTCCTGGAGTTGCTATTATTAGTCAGGTTAGCTGAAACCAGCTGTGAACAAAGTAGAACTGGAAACAAAAAAGAACAGCTAGTGTAAACACCGCTTTTCGTGGTTCTTGAATGGTATTGAAAACCCAGATCAGGGGGAGGAGATTCAGTGGTGGACCCCAGAAAAGGAATGTGAGAGCTCTCCTGTTTGTATATACTTCTAGAAGTAATAAATCTTGATTGCAGCGATGTTGTTTCATCATTTTTTTTGATAACTCATTATGTTTGCATCCTGTGCATTAGATAAACTGAACTCAGTCACCTGTTGCTAGCACCCTTTTAGTTTATCTGAGCACACGTCAGATTAATTAAGAGCGCCAGGATTGACATAGTAAAATTTGGATTTATTGATATTTTTCTCTCAAGTTGCTGTTTTAAAAATGTGATTATTAGCTGTAGTTGAATTTCATAGGTTTAAGTTCTGTAGCATAAACCTGCCATTCTATAAATGTTACCAACTTGCTTCTTCATGTTTTTATTTTTTTTTTGCTCTGCTTTAGCACTAAACAGAAAACAAAATGTCACTAGCAGAAAACACACATACAAACAGGATATAACAATTTATTCGTGATACACTGCTCACCTAAATTTTATTTTCCTCTTGCACTTCAAAATTCCATTCCCTAGGTGTATGAGAGAGTGCCAAGTGTTGCTTTGGTCTGTTATCAATGCTTCCATTGATCAGATAATTCTTAACTTTCTGCTCTAACGCAAATGGCCCTGGTGACTGAGTTCTCCTGTTTTGACTTTTACCGTGTGTCAGTCCGTACTCTTGATACCAGCTTTCAGAGGATGTCCCCTGGTTTTCAATCATCAGCAATGTTTCCATATCTTTCTAGAGATGCCTTACAGATTTGTGAACTAGTTAGTTATTCCTAGAAGGAAGAGTGATTGTAGGTAAATGTGAATAATCTTGAGTAGTTGAACACTGACAGACACGGAGCTAGTGAAGCTTCGCTTGCTGTATAAAGGAAACATCTTAGAATTGTGTGACTGGCAATATTCACCTCTGTCTTTGTCAGCTTAGTTATGTATCTGGATGTTTGGCTTTGAGCTAAACGTTCAAGAAAGTCCATTTTTCTTTCTTTGAACACTGGAACTGAAGTTATTGACAGATTTTACTATCTGTTTTAGCATGTTTGGACTAGGTTATTCCATACCGTTCCCAGAAGGGGGCAAAGGTATTTGGGTGTAATTGCTGTAACTCATGCTGTGCCCCAAAACATTACATGATTCTTGTACAATGTTCTCATAATTATTTTCTTCTATCCCATATGAATAGTTATTAGTCTTAATGCTTTTCGAATAACACTTTTGAAATGTGCCTTTGTTTTTCATAACTATTCCAGTCCCTGACTTTGGAGATATGTCTGGGCAGATTACCTTGCTGATGTTTGTGAGCCACTTGTTCATGATTACTAGAGCAAATTATTTGTATGGGAAAAGAATAAAAGCTCAGCAGTTAATAGCAACTGCAGATCATATTTTTAGATATTTATTGTGGCCTGTGCTGTTAGTGTTTAGCCTGGAACTAGGATGATCTTCCTTCTGGTTCCCATCCTCACCCTTGGGCAGTGAAACATCTTAGGGGAAGTAGGGAACATGAGAAATCGAGACTGTAGGCAAAACTACAAACTGTTTTTAAGAAGGCGTTTTTAATAATCATTCTTTTCATTGCCAGTCATTCTAGCAGAGATTTAAAATGTATCTTTCTTTGGTTCCTGCTTGATGCTCTGGTTATAATTCCCTTTTAAAATTTATTATTTTTAAAGTGTTTTTAATGCAGAATCTTTTTTCCTTTTCTGCTTTGCTTTCAAGCCTTATGCCAGATAGTCTGAGACAGTTCTCTTGCCAAGATGAAGTTTTTCTTGTAGAATCCAGTAGTAGGGCCTGAGTTGTGCTATGTGCACTTCTAGTGTATATGAAGTCAGTCCCACACGTTTTTCTTTGAGACATAATTGGCATTGTGGTGCTGTGATGCCACTCTCACAAAGAGAGGCAGGTAGTGAACACTAGACTAAAAATATTTTTACCTTTCAGTTATTCTTTGAAACATGTCAGATTTTATAAAGATTTATATGATTACTGTATGGTGTCTACTATGTAAATTAATTTTAGAAGTGGGGAATATAAACCAGCAAGTGAAATCTGGTGGGTTTTTTATTCCATTTAAAAAATACTAATGCTGCAGTTCTTGAACTGCAGTTTGTCTGTTATGTGTTTCAACTTGAAGCTGTACATTACCATTTAGCTGTAAAATTTCAGTTGTTTTTAGAATGGGTCATGCAGCTAAATTTGCATGTGGGGAAAACAGTTTTGGTTTTGTTTTTTTTTTTTTTTTTATAAAAATGGACAGAAGTAATTTAAAATCTTATGATCTGATGATGTATTTGTGTGAATTTCTACACGTGGAATTGCAGCACTCCTAAATGAAACATTTCTTACTCTACAGCATATGTTAGGGCCAAAAACTGCTATTTCAGTGTGGTTTCAGTATGATTTCACATCTTTTGTTTTGTGCTGTATTTGTGGTTTTGCAGTCTTCAGACTATTATTTATAGGGTTTTTTAATTTAATTGGGTGGGGACAAATACTAAACAAACAAGAGAATCCTAGTTTACTTGAATTTCTGGTTTGCTTGTGAAAGGACGTTATTAAAATTTCTCTTGATGACAGCATATATAAACTTTCTAGCTAATAAGGTGTGTCATGTATAGGAACATGAAACTTCCTAGGCGTTCTTAATATGCTAGTGGTGAGATTAAAAGTGTTCTGGTGTTAAACTCTCTCAACAGCTTGTTGACCACTGAATAGTTGCAGCTGCATCTGCTAGAAGGCTGGGGACCTAAGCTCTCTACTTAAAGCCAGAGAAAGTCTCTTAAAAGGAGTGGTACAACTGTTATTGCTTCCCAGTCAAAGATAATTTGCTCTTTTCTTGTTAGTTTTGCATTATGTGGTCCTATTTTTGCTATAAAACCAGATGTGTTTAAAGTAAGGTTGGAAACGTTTGCGTATCTGAAGAGTAAGAAAAGGAAGCCAGGGAAAGAAGGTCAGAAGTGTGTGGTTACACTTGCAATGAATTAGTGCTTATTTTGGGAGGATTCCATCCAGGAAGATGTTATTTTTGATCTGCCTGCCTTCTTATATACTCTTACCCATTCACAGTGAACAGACTGAAACAGTTCAACAATCCCCTTCTCCATTTTTAACTGTGGCAACAATGAAAGCAACACTTAAAGAGAAGGCAATAATGCTGGTGAGATACACTGGTAATGGCTGATTCAGAAGTCTGATACTGGGGGGTCAATGCAAGTGATCCAAATCTTGAATTTGATTTTTTTAATCTCAGAAGAAATGGAAAGGGTAGAAATAGAGAGAGTGGAAAAAAACAACTTGTGAATAACGAGGCCTTATTTCTTCTGTTTACAAGTTACCTTCAGAATAAAAGGAGAAACAGAAAAGTGGAAGAAGAAAGTAGGGAGCATTGAAATCTGGAGTTAAGCACTGTTAGTGAGGGGCCTGAGATAGATTTGAGAGGGGACTTAGCGGGTTATGATGTCTTGCGATTCAATGACAAAATCTGTACGCTTTTTACCTTTTCAGAGAGGTCAGACACAATACTACCAGTATTCAAAAAGTCTCTGGTTTAAGGAAATATTTTGTGTGTTATTTCTGCTGAATGGTAAGCGCATTGTTTAAATAGGAAACACAGGTTATTGCAGTTGACGTTTTTTCTCTGTTTTAAAAATGTGCCATTGTCAAGTATGTTTTTGGTGAAAAGCTTGTATGAAATGAAGTCTCTCGTGCTGTCAGGAGGTTTCAAATAGATGCAGCTCTTCTCACCAGCAGATGCTACAGCTTGTGTGTGCATGACTTCTGTGTCTGTAATTTAAAAATTCCCTCAGCTTCTGCTGCAAATATCTTATTTGGTTAGAGTGGTTATGTGCTATGTGGAGTACAGGCTTATCTGTGTTCCTGGTACAGAGAATGCTTGCCTATTTGCTAGTATTGATAAGAGGTTGGATTCCTGTGTATTTTATCTGAGAGTACAGAGAATGGTGCTTCCTGATATTTATATATAGCTTGATATACTTAAAAACAATCAAAAGTCTGAAAAACTTTGCATACAATGAAAAAAGGAGCATTTTTGCTTGTCCAATTTCACTATGCCATTTATTAAAAGAAAAAAATACCCTAACAAAAAGTAAAGCTAATAATGCTTTCAAGTGTCTTCTAGAAAGAGGTTTAATTTAGACTAAGATTTAAAGTCTTATAGAAATCTATTATGTAACTACTTAAACTTGTTTACACACTCTGTTTTTAAGGATTACCTTCTGTGTTTTTGTATTCCAGAATAAATTGTTTGATAGTGATTTGCAGCTGTCAGGGTTTTTGGAAGAGGACGCATCAGGAAGTCAGGCTTCTGAAATGTGTTAGTCTGTTCTGTAGTGGTAGCTAATTGTGAGGCTTTTGGCAAGATTCCAGGTACTTTTCATCATAGATACAGGAAGAAATGAAAAAAAGTTCTACCTGTCTTAGGTGGACTCTTAGAAAATACCGAACACCCAAACCTGAAAGGCTGGTTATAGAAGAATTCCTTTTCTCTAACACCCAGGTGAACTTTAAAAATGATGTGTGGTCTTAAAAATAGTATTTTAAAAAGTTATAATGCATCTGTCATCGTAATAGTTTTCAAATTAGCAAGGAAGCATTATAAATAGTGCAGATTTTTTTTTTATTTTTTCAGTAGCTGTCAGGTATGAGCAAGAATAAATGCCACAGCTGAAGCTGTAGCAGGAAAGGTCCCTCCCCCAGTGCAACTAGGAAATGGTATAAATACTAATCAGGGAATAAATGACAATGAATTGCTTCTAGCTTTTTCACTGTAGGGTTTATCTTAGTATTGCATAACCTTAGCCTAAAGGTTGGGGTTTCTTTGGTGATTTTTCTTTTCTGACATGCAGTGTTATGAGTTTACAAAATTTTTGTACTCCTTCAGAGTAAGTAATTCGTTTGCTTAGTAGGATTCCTTCATAAGCCTGTTTCTTCATGTCCTTAAACTGCAGTTTGCTACTGGTTAAGTTGAAGGAAGAGCTTGAACCTGTGTAAAGGTCTCTAGTATGGCCTCGGGTGGGTGTGGATAGATGAAGCCCCAAAACATTCAGTGCTCTGTGTTTCAGCGAAGGCAGATCAATACGGTCTTAGGTCAGCTGCAGGCCTTTCAATGTAGCCAGGTAGGGGTGCTTGAAGATTTTCAGTTTTTATGGCTGCATTATATAATGATGTTGAGATAGACTGGCCAAAATCCAGATCTGTCTGCTTCCTCTTTGGCCCCTTGCCATGCTCAAAAGCTCACGCTAATGTCAGTGTTGCAGCACTTCTGCAAACCTGCCATTACTGTATTGAAGCAGATACCTGGGAAATGAGACCTAGGATCCATTTCTTTTAAATACTGTATTGAAGTAATATGACTGGTATCAAACAGTAAGTCTTTGACAGAGATGTAGTTAGAATGCACTTCTTTAGGGCAACATCCGAGTTAACCAGCCGTCCCTTCTCTCTGCCTGAAAGCTAGTCTTTGCATTACATATTTTCCTCCCTCAGCAGCAGGGCAGACAACAATCTCCTTTGCCCAGCTGTGATTCATGGCTAGAGCAGGTCTTTCCTGTGTGCTGACTGAGATAGGTCCATGGAAAAAATATCACGTGATCATATAATTAAAGACTCTCTTAATTAATTACGTAGTGAGAGACTGAACTGAGATTGCAACCAGACAGACACAGCCCTTCGTAGTCACGGGTTAGAAGATGCTTGTTGGGTTTGTGGATATGCATATATATAGCCTTATGTACGTGGTCAGTGTTAGGAGCTGTGAGAAAGTTATGGCAGCGTAAGAGACTTCAGCTGTTACATTCTCACATGTCTTGTGAGCATGCATGAATGGTGAAACTCTTCCCTTCTTCCCCGGAACACTCCTAACTGGGTCAGACCTGGGTGCAGGAATGAGACGAGAGGCCGCCTGTTGACAGTGTTTGGGTGCTTGCCCTACAGGATGCAGTGTTAGAACATTTCACAGAAATTGAGAATTTTTCAACAGACCAAGCAGCACATGCATTTTCTGATCCTCATTGGAGGATTTATCATCTGGATGAGATAGTCCTTTAAGGGTAAATTCTGAAGTAGAGAGCTTCTGTAGAAAATGAGAACAAAACAGAAATGTTTGGCAGAACTTTAAACAAATATTTATTTCTGATATGGGCCTAATCTGAAATTATCTATGTTTGCATCTGTGTTGATATATTGAATATTACTATAATGGCCCTAATGAAGTTATGATTAGGACCTGCCTCTTTTGCTGAAAGAGGTTAGAGTGCCATGTAAGAGCATGTGGTCTCAAATCTGAAATTCTTTACACTGAAAAGCCAGAGTTCTTTTTTTAGCGTATGAATGATAGCGATAGGTATGCTATTTAAAACATGGGAAGCTGACATACTGTAGATATGGCTGTTTACAATTTTTTTTATGCCTGAGGCTCCAAAGAGGATGAACCTACCGAAGGACACTTCTGCAATGAGTTAGTTTCATTAAAGAAGCATTTGAAGAATAAAATAATTATTCTTTGTATTGATACAAAGGTTTTGTGTTTAAGCTTCATAATTCATTAATTGTAATATCCTTAGCTGCTCCTGCAGTGACATTGTGTACAATACTTCCTTCAATAATAGCAGACATCCATTTTTTGTCGTATTTTTTCTTATATAATTCTACATAAGAAAACTTTGCGATATACTACTTATGAGTTGAGAAAGCTTCTCTGCGTAAACTGTCCATATCAAAACCTAAGACTTATCTAAGAGGTAATATTTGCTTAATCTCTTTTAAGAATGGCATATTTTAGTTTTAAACTAGATTTAGACAGTTCTTAATTAGCTTGGGATCCAGTCAAGATCTGTTTCAAAAGAAATAGGGTTGACATAAAATTTTGCAATTTTCTTATGGAAACCAGACCTAAGGCTAAGGAACAGGTTTTTGTTGTTATTTGTTTGTTTGTTTAATTGCTGTATTTGTATGCTTTAGATGATAAACATTGCAATAAATTAAAAAAAAAAAAAGACAATCTGAAGTTAAAGTAACATAGGGCTCCTGATGGATAGTCTAGGTTTGTGTAAAGTTTGGTTTTAGAGGCACTTTTTATAAGGAATAGTATGGGGCATTCTTTATTTACATACGTGTGACCTTTCAGCATACAATGTCTTCCGTGAGTTTTCTTAACTCGTTTAGTGTCTGGCCTCTGTACCTCAAAGTTGCTAAGCATGTGATTGTTTAAAATCTGTGTTTAAAAAGCAAAATATCTGTGCAACCTGTCTCCTGTATGAGGAAAAAAAAAAATGCTGCTGTTTGTAATACTTTGAAGCCAGAAGTTGTTTCTTTATTTTCACAAGGCTTGAGCAAAGAGCTGTGTTGCAACCTGCAGTTATGTTGTTAGGTAAGGCAGGGTGGAGTGCAGCAGGTGCTTATTAGTACCTCTAGGCTACAGGTAAAGGTGACTGTATTCTCTTGAGCGTTCACAGCACTAAACAGGTGGATATTGTTTTAATAATTGGGTTGAGAGTGGACATTATTTATCCTCTGTTTTTAATGGCAAACCTTTAATGTAGATCCATAAAAGAAATGGTAACTTTTAAAGCTAAGCAACAATTCAGGTCTTCTCCTTGTTGTATCTCCCAGCCCTCAACTTTTAAACAAAAAAAGCATTTTCATAATTTCAAAAGTAAAATTTTGTCTCCCCTCTTCAAAACTAAAATAACATTCTTCTGGAAGTTCTTTTCTCAAAAGCTTTTTTATTTTGTGTTTTCATGAGAAATTGATTTTAGGTATGAATTCAACGTGATCTTAAGTCTGAAAAATTGAAACAGTATAGAGCAGAACAGTATAGCACTGTGAGCAGTGAGTATTTGAGAGGTGGTTAGAATGGTGAAGTTAAATTGGATAACATACAGAATCAGAGGCTGACTAAGCTTTGAACTTCACTGCTGCTTTGCGTGTCAAACAAAGCTCTGGAAGAGTATGAATGTGAACAGTTTAAATCAGAGAAAAAGGTTAATTAAAATTAAACTTAGTATTTTGTGTTTAGACTGAAGATGAAAAGTTGTGTACGTGAGATTACAGAAACAAGGAGTCTGCCAAACTGTGGATTAGGAAGGTATTTTATAAGCTATTTCAGTTACAGTGGCCTAAACGCTTTGGATGGTTTTGCCTGCACTGCTCCTTTTTGACTTCCTTCAGCCAGGCTCTTCTGACGCTGCAGGAAGCCACGGCAAAAAACCCTGTGTTGTGTTTGAAGAACTCTGGGACAAAGAGTGAAGCGAAACCTGGAATTTTTGGTAGTGTTTCTTTTGGGGTTTTTTATGACTTTTGGATACAAACAGGAAATGTGATGCTGGACTCCCATTTTTCAAACACACAAACATTTGTCAGGAGCAGATTTTATGTTGTATTTCCCATAGTCCACAGTTCACTGGTAAATATTTGACCAGTGATAGGATGTAACAGGTGACCCTAGATCAGTATTTCCCTTGTTTTAGTATTTGTATTTACTTAGCCGTTACTTCTGCATACTTCACCTTGTTTTCCCTTTTCCCCCACCTTCTAAATGTCCACGTTTGAGTCCTTCCTTTGCGTTATCCCCCTTTGCTCTCCAGACTTGCAACTGTGGTGTTTCTCGTGCAGCAGCAATGCTTTGAGCCCCATACACACGGGACATCAAAGACGTGTGAGCATTTCCTTAGCTTCTGCTGTTAAAGACCCACGGCAGCATCACCTCTGTCTTTGACCCTAGTAAACTGGGTGCCATTTGGTAGTGACCCCACTATTTGGGAAATTAATTCCCTGAATTGAAAAAACTTCTGTTTTTTCTTTCATACAGACAGATGTGAGGAGCTGCTTGTGGGTCCTTCCTGCACATTTTCTTCAGTGTACAGAGAGATGAGAGCACTCTCCAGCTCCCTAAAGCAGCTGCAGTAATCACCCTGTGCCGAAGAAAACTTGCAGCAGCGTTGCAAAATTCAATTGCCTTTGGCGTCTGTTTTAGTGTTCCTGTAGAACCAGCTAATTCCATTTTTTTTCATCAGTTGATGTAGCATTTTTCAAAACAAGCTAGTCAACATTTTTAAAGATTTTTATTGCAGTTTCTTTCGGAACTGGGATGTGCCCAAATATCCATCCATCTTTGCTGTATTGTTGTTCCTGAATGGGAATTGCTGCTTTTCCCATGTAGTGCTGGTGCTTCTAATAGTCCATCCCCCTGATTACTGCTTTATTTTCTTTAGTAGGTTAAAATGAATTTAAATGGCATTTTAACGCTTCCCTTCTCCAGTTGTGGTGCGTATTTTTTTTTTTGTTTAAAGTAGTAGGCACACAGTGATGAACTGTACATTGAAGTTTAATTATTTTGTGATTAAATCCACTCAAGTATATCCAGGTGCAGTTTGCTAGTGAAATACAGTTCAGTGATCCCATTTCTTTTTCAGTAGGATCACCTTTTGACAAGTATTTTCTAAGGAAAAGAAGATACATTTGATAAATCTGATACAAGAAAGAAAATTGGGAGAGAAATGGTTTCTTTTTTTTTTTTTTCTAGAGGCTGTTGTTTCTACAGATACTATTCATTTATTAAAGACATGCCATCTAGAGAGAGATGTATTCAAATTATGTATTTGGATTTGCAGATACCAAAAGAAGGCCCTCTGGGGAGCCTTGCGTACATCCAGTATTTCTTAAACTGTGGCCTGTGTAGGAGAATTCCTCTTTTAAGTTTGTGGAAGCTCTCTTATCTGTAGAAAAACATCCTTGACTTCTTGCAGTTTGGATGGGAATATAGGCGTGAAAGTGAAATTCTTCATCTACTTGTTTTCCCAAGTTTATTTTTGTTACTTCCTTGTAACAGTACCTGTGTTATAAGGCCTTTGTGATAAGATTCTGGGATCTTCATTTGCCTTTACTTCTGTTTTACTACTCTGCTTTTTCTGTTTTCCCCAATATGATTAAAAAAAAAAAAAAGACAAGGAGCTGTGTTCTACTGCTGTCCCATTGCGGCGGTGTTACGCGGTTCCAGCGCTCAGCCTGGGCTCATGCTCTGCAGCAGCATTTCCTCTGGAGCTCCCTCAATACAATGTGGCACATGTTATATTGTGGGCTCTGGCTTTTAGAGCTTTATTGGCTCAAACATACTCAATCTGAACTTTCTCAGGTTGTCCATTGAATCAGGAGACAATGCTTCATACATGCGTTTCTACGAGCTGCCGTGGATAGGATGGGTGTTGTATCCGTTGATTTTCAGATCGTGATTTGTTTCATGAACACGGGTAACACCACTCTTCTCCCAGAATGAAGCTCTGTGTTCTGGAGTATATATGTCTTTAAAAACATCCTGACACTGTCAGTTCAGGATGATTTTCTAGGTTAGTAAGGAGAAAGAATATTCTCAAGAATACACAGTATATGATTTCCATTCAGAGAAGCAGTGCGTTCCTGCTGCTGATTTTTTCCAGTTCCTGTGACCAGTTGGATTCATCAAGTGTGACATTAATAGCCTGGAGTATAGTTTAGTTTCTGTTAAATGTTGTCCTATGTTTTATTGTCCCTTCCTGTCCTCACCATCCCCAGTAAGAGTGATAGAGAAATAAAAGGCACCTTCCCAGAATGGCTATCAGCTGCTTTTGTCTTGACTCTCTCTCTGGGCCTCAGGAGACAGCATTTTCCAGTCTGGGCTTCAGAATCCATTCCAGTGCATTGTGAGTACGAGAAGTGCAGTGCGTGATTCCATATTGCTGTTTGGGATGCAGATATCTCCATCGTATTTCCTCAGTGTCTAACATAAACTGATACGTTGGTGAAAACAATATAATTAACATGACTGATAGGAGAAAATAAGACATTAAGCTGTTTGGTTTTTTTTTTTGTTTGTTTTTGGTTTTTTTTTGTATACTGTTATCCATCATCAGAGGCTTCTGGGCTTGCATTAGATCACTCTGTGCTGGTGAAGAGGCATGTAGTTGTCACTGTTGTTTTGGCTGTCTAGGCAGAAACGGGGGTAAAGCCCAGCTGTTTGCATTTCTCTGTTACATTGCAGTTTTATCCATATTGCATTTTGGCGGTGCTGATAGGCTCAAGCTTAAACCACTGCATTGCAGTTGCTCAAAATAACTGCTCTATAGGGAATAAAATACTACAGCTTACTTGATTATTGCATGTAATTTTGTTTTAAGATTATGCAGAAAGTGTAGTTAAGTCCCTTTCACGATTGATACATTGATGATTCACAAGTACTGTAAATTAAGAATAGTTTGTCGTATTAGGACTTCTACCATGATAAATGTTGCCTGCTTATAGATGGATACTGCTTCTTTGAATTTATGGTAGTTACAATACTGTATTTCTAAGAAATATTTTTTCTTGTGATAGATGCTGCTGTAATATTTAACGTCCAGTACTTTAAAAAGTGGATACTTTAAAATTTTGCACTTTAAATTTACTTTGACTTCTGAACATGTATCACTGAATAATAAATTATGTCAGTGTTACTTCTTATGTAACCCACTTACCTTAATCCTTATTGGATTATATGCGAAGGAAATAAAAAATAAACTTGTACTGACAAAGAAACAAAATAATTTATTAAAAAAACCAACTCTTCTTTCTAATCAGCTTTGGAAATAGCACGTGTTAAGAGCCGTGCTTTCTTTTTTTCAGAACACACAACTCCACCGTGTCTTTTCTCTAATGATCACTGAATGCTCATACTTTTTTTTTTTTTTTTTGGCTCACTGTATGGTCCTAATAGTTGCTTTTTACATTTTTTTAATATAATAGTTGTTCCTGTCATTTTGAAAGCGCTGACATATGACGAGAAGAGAGGGGCATGCAGCGTGGGTTCCAACGTGAGAGATGCAGCGTGCTATGTGTGCTGGGCCTTTGCTCGTGCTTATGATCCTGCAGAACTGATACCTTTTATTAATCAGATTTCAAGGTAAGTTGTGGCAATAAGAAACAGCCTTTTACAGGTAATTTTTAAAACCTATTCAAAATTAGTAAGTAGCTAGAAATTAATTGAATAGTCTAATTTTCTATCTTCTAGAAGTTAATCTAGGAGTCTAACGCTCTGTCTGTAAGACATTTAAAATTAGATATTTTTATTTTTCTTTTTTTTTCTTTTGTGTCATGCTTTTCCTCCTATTTGTTTGTGGAATTCTCTTTTTAGCATTTAGTCTTTTTGTTAGCAGCACACTGGCTGACATTCGAAGGCATCTTTAGTGGGTGATTGCACTGCAAACAACAAGAAGTAGCTTCTAACAGTTTCTTGGCACACTCTTAGTGCAATCATTGATAGCAGAAATTCAGGCAGCTTTGTATCCATCAGAGGAGTTCTGGTCATTAGTATTTCAGTATTATCTTTTAAAAAAAAAAAAAAAGTTTGGGCTGTCCAGTGATTTGTGGTCCTGGATATCTGGTTCAATTTCTCGGGGCTGCCTTGCTTCCAGATTGCTGACAGAACTATTTTGATCTCATCCAAAAGGCCTGGTTTGGAAACACAGGATTACTTACTTAGCTCAACAGGCTCCCAAGGAATATGTCACTTTTCTTTCTTCTTTAAAACCTGCTTTTAAAGTTCTTTGGGACAGTCTGTAAACCCTACATATCCATTTTTATTTCTTGATCCTGGTGCACTGTGCACTGTGCCCTGGCTGGTCTCTGCTGTTCTTCATCCTTGTATCCTCACTTTGCAGTGCTGGTCCTTTAATGCAGGGTCACACGACAGTGTCTCTTACCTGCTTGATACTTGCTCCTGGGGTTTTTTTGAGACCTTGATAAAATCTAAGAACCTGCTGTCAAATTTCTTAAGGTTAAGTGCTGGTTCTCTTTCTTCTTTTTTTAAGCTGACATGTCTTTTTCACAAACAGAGCAGACAAAAGATTCTAAGACATGTCAGCCTTGTGTCTCTGATAAAGTAGTTGCATGTTATTTTGATGTTTTATCTACAATAGCATAGATACTAAAGGAGAGGAGTCTGGTAACACCAAGCTGTGCTCTAGAACATGATGCCACCCACTATTTCTGGATGACTTTCAGAAAGAGAATGCGGTGCTCCAGAAAAGACCTTGTTCAGTTAAGCATGCTAGAAATAGTGATATTTGTCATAATAAATTATTAGAGAAATATTTTATTTTGAAGCATTATATTTAATTCTCTTCTAGCCAAGTTCATGGTAGATCTTAGTATGAAATTCTTAGCAGAAAAGTACCTAACGATGTGTTTGTACCGTGAAATAATCATGTGTTTACATCTTGGGTTGTATTCCTATTTTTAATCTGAAATTAATCTGAAGAAGCTCCTGTGTTTTACCTTTCAGACTGTTCTGGAACAGATTCTTCTTTTGCTTTTAGGAAAATGTGAAGTGAAAATAATTGGTATCTCCTACCTATGGTAGTAATACCAGTTAACACTGTGGCTGTGCCAGCTACAACAGCTTCAATTGTTTGGAATAAGTTGGTGGAGTGGAGAGAAACACAGGGTGGACAGCAGGAGGGAAGCTGAAAATTACTTATGATCAGTTGTAAGGTGTTGTGGTTTGTGTACGCTTAGTTTTCTAACAAAGCTGCACGGTCTTTTAGCAAGTATTAACGCTATATTAAGGCTTAACTTAAAAATCTTTGTAGTTACGTTGGCCATACCTTTTCTAAATATAATAAACTCTTGAAGGTAGAATTGCCACTCCAAAGAGAAACGGTGAAAGAAAATATTCAAATATAGTATGACACACAGTTTCACCTATTGTGTCAGCAAGCTGATAATTACATACAGCTTTTTTTTTTTAAATCTAGCCTTAGGTGTGTCACTGTTTTACTTAAAGAAGAGTCATACTTCTAGCCACAAGCAAATTGTTGCTGCCCTTAAAAAATGCAGAACTCAGCATCTTGAAACAAAGTATATAATATCCATTGCGAGCTGAATTACACAGCAAAAACATCTGCCTATATGAGAATAGAAACTATTAGATTTGTATAGAAAAATAATAAATCATTGACCTGAAAGGAAAGTACTACCTCCTTAAAAAAATGTAGTGAGTTATTGCAGTCCTGAACTGTTTGCTTTGTCTTGGTGATAGAAATTACAAATGGTTCATCCTTCATTCAGTCTCTAACACTGCTGTTAAACTGGCTGGAGGAACGCAGATAACGCCAACCTTGGAGCATAAGTAGCTGGTTGCTGCACTCAGGCTCGAAGGGCAAGGTGGTCATCGTGGCAGAGTAAGCGCACTGGTGGTTAACTAGAAGGTGTTGAGTTAAACAGCGAGCTGCTTCATGTCTTCCTACCTCATGTCATGGCCTTTGGCATGTGTTTAGTGTATCTTGTCGGGAGACTCACTTGGGGACCAAAACAGGGGAGAAGCACGCTGCTTAAACTGAGTCCTGCCCCACAGCCCATTCAGACTGGGGTCCAGTAGTTACAAATTAAAGCAGAGGGGTAGTTTGGTGGTGGGTTGGTTTTGTTTGGTTTTTTTTTTCTTTTCTTGCCTGCAAAGTTGCGTCATCGTATAATGGAAAAACATTGTTTTCTGTAGTCAAGGGACATAAACATTTTGCTTTTGACTAGTGAAAAATCACCTTAAACTGCATAAAATATTTTTTTAGTAAAATTTGTGACAGTGTTTTAAATGAAATATGTCTTCACGTTCAGTGATAGCTGTTTCTTCTCTACTTTCTTAAGAATGTTCTGTTATTAAGTGATGAAATTGTCAGAACATTAAGTTACAAACTTAGATTGCTGCAGATCAAAAATCAGCCCTTTTCCTTCCTGACCTTAGCACTCTTATTTTAAGAAAAAAAAAAAGAAAAAAGAAAAAATATTGGCAACACTTATTAGAAATGCTCACCCGAGACTATTTCTAATAGTACTTGCTCTTATTCTTACATGTCAGTACTTTATCCGTATTTCAAAAAAGATATACTTACTCACATTTACTTGTTTATTTTTTTAAAGTCCAGTTGAACTGGTTTCTAAAACCTTGGAAGATCTATTTGAAGTACAGGACCACAAAAAGAAAATTCTTGGCAAAGTAGACGAAACTTCACTTTTATTGCAGGACAGCTTTAATGACGTTTGGAAGTACTTGCATCTACTGAAGCTGCTATTCAAGCGTATCTTTCTAAAAGCACTACTTGACTGAGATTTTTTTCTCTCGCAGTCTCTACATGCACGCTATCTTTTTAGAATCACTTATGAGGAAAGTTAAACATAATTTTAATAACTTGAAAATACTGGTAATTTGATTCCTGGCCCCTTGGGTGTGGAAGTTACTGTCTATGAAGTGGCAGGTGCACACTAAGAAGCTGAGCTGTTGTGTTTAAAACCTAAACAAAAAATAAAAAGGAAAACATATTTCTATTCTATTATACAATTATAGTGATTACATTGTTGCTGGCTATCTTAATTATTTGGAACTGTTGCATAGTTAGAATGTAGTTTCATTTATCTGTCATTCAGTGGTGTAGGTAATCGATAAATGAATCGTTATTTAGAAAGATCTAATTGCTATCTCCCGTTCAGCAGAATACCAATACAAATAGCGTGTGGAGTGGAGGAGTGGAGGCAGCTTTGTCTTCCCAGCAGTGCACTGTTTTTCAAGAGGGGAAAAAAAAAGGAAGGTGTGGCTATGGATGAATGATGTACCTTGCTCCAGGGCAAGCTTGTCCTGTAGAATTGGGGAAATCTGAAGCATTGCTTTGAGCTACATCTTGTACTATGATGAAATATTGAGAATAGCTTTCTTCTTTTATGTATTTGATTGTTGCCTTCAGAAGAAAGTTGTGTGCCTACTGTGCCTTGCACTTGTGTAAAGTTATTTCCTGCAGGGGCATCATATGCCTTTTTTTTTTTGTTTGTTTTCTTTTAGTAACAGGATTTGTAACTCCTATTCTAAACATTTCATCATTTTACCCCAAACCTTGGGGACTGGAGTAACACAGTGCAGATCGTAGGACTCTGGGTGGCTAGCAGAAAGTGTAAGAGCTCGGTGTGAGCTGGGATAGAGGGACTGTGAAAGCATGCACTGCGGAAGTGCACTGCATTTCTTTTCCTCAGACCTTCTTGCCTGGAAGGAGGAATTAAACCTGAGACTGTAGTCTGAAGGGCTTTTTCCTGTAGCAGTGCTGGCTGAAGCAGGCTCTCTTGCTTGCTCCTTCACCTGCGTTGCTCCTGCAGTTGAGCTTGACTCGTCAACTCAACTTGATAGCTGCATGTGAGAAGGTGAATGGGGGAGCTTTGCTGGTTAAAAAAAAAGCCAGAAAAAGAAAAATTAGTTGAGCCTAGATCTGTTTTCATCATTGAGCTCGCTGTGTAGCCATTCCAGCTGGGGTACTGGCATGATGGAAGAGGCGCATAAAGGGCTGGTTGCAGCAGCAGCTCTCAACAGACTTGGGTCTGACTCTGGTCTCGCCTCCTTTTTTTATCTTGCCTGGATTGTTCAAAACTGTTTTGCTTGTGATGATTATTATGCCTTCCCTTCTCTAATGTGTAGTAGGGAGGAGAGCTTTCCGTCCTGTTACAAGTTAGACTTTTCCCTTTTTTGGGGCTCAGGAAGGAAATTTTGGTTTTATGCCAAATTGGCAAGAGGTTTGAGAGTTTATTTTTTTTCTTCCCGCAGCTTCAGGGTGGTATGCTTGCATTAATAGCTGCAAATTCTCAGAGGTTAGCAATAGGATAAGCGTCTTGCTGCTTGTGACTAGTATAGACTAGAAGTGCCTGCTACAGGTGATAAAGGAAATTCAGATTTATTGTCTGGTACATCTGGTGCTTATAAGGAGAGCGTAACCTGGTATTTCTGTGTTCTGATGTCTATCGCCTGACTGGCCTCTGCTCTCCGATTCTTTCTGCCTTGTTGGGGGAAGGCAATGAGATCAACGCTGGGCTGAGCAAGTGAGCCTCTAACATACTTTGAGTTGTTTTAGTTGTCCCTGAAGCTAGTTAAGTGAGTGCTTGGGGAAGGGGGGAAAAAAAGGAGAATTATTAGTTGATTGATAGAATTGCAACTTTCTTTTAAAGTCCATTTGTGTTTATTGTACACTTAACTGCTTGTTGTGCACACACGCTAAGTATACCTCAAGGAACTACAGAAGGTGTTTCATAGAGACTGCAAGCTGCAAAGCCATTCTTTGCTCTACCTGTTAGCAGTCGGGTATGGTACAGTTCAGGCAAGTCAAGACATGATTCTTTAACTAGCTTAAAAAAATATCCCACTTTGTTTGACATAAACAGTTTCTTTATGTTAGGAAATCCTGGTGGAGTATCACATAAACTCCCACGACAAAGCAGACAGGTGAAGACACCTTAGACAGGTTTCATCTGAGGCATGTTGCTTTCCTTGCTGATCCCTGTGTCAGGGCAGCCTGTGCCTGCGTTTTCAAATAGGAATTAACTTGAAGAAATACTCGGTGTAGTTTGTTAAGTTTAAAATAATTCTATTAAAAGGATTAGCATGAAACAGGGACTACAGTATGATTTATGAATATAATGGGGCTACGGGAGCAATGACAAAATTCCAGGGTTGTTTTGTTTTAATTAAACATGGTATTCAGTTCCAGCACTGAATAACTCGAGTGGCCTCACACAGACAGTATGTTGCTTTGCTGGTTTTACTTATACAGGTTTGTCTTAATGTAATGGAAGAATAAGAAAAAATGGAAAAGCACAGTCTGATTATAAGCTGAACTCTTGTGTATAATAACCTGAAACTGTTTTCCATTATATTTAATAAACCACATTTTAAGTCTAAATATGGAATTCAAAGAGCAGTATTTATTCTCCATTGACAGTCTTTTAACATTTCCAGTTTGAAAAGACTGGATAATCTTTCAAATCAGTATGTTAATATTTAATATGTATGCCCTTACACTCATCCCTCCTTGTCCTCTTTGGGCCACTGTTGGAGACAAGACAATGACTTGGAAGGATTTTGGTCTGACCCAACACAGCTCTTATGAAATGCTCTGTAACACTTCAGGGCACCGTTGACACAGTAAGGGCAACGCTCTGGATTCTGAGCTTCCTGGCTTGATGACGGGTTTCTTTGGTGGGGTGGGGTTTTTTTTGTTTTCTTGGAAGAGAAGAGTACTGAAATATCGTGTAACTGACAAAATAATGTTTTGTCTTATAGTCCATATAATCGGAAATGTCAGGCAGCAATTTGGTTCTTTTTTCATCCAGTTCCTTAGTTTTGAATGTTCTCCTTTATAATGAGAAGATTCATGGGAGCTATTTATATCATTAAAAAGATATACTTCTTAAATGTCCTTTTAAAATGACTTTTAAGTTTCTCTGTATGCCAGAGAAGAAGCTTAGCAAACAAGGTATGAAGATGGTGTATTTGACCCAGCACTTTTTCAGCAGTTTGCTGTGTAAGCTACTTCCTAATGGAATGCTTCCTAAACACTTGCTCTTCCAATCACTATTTTTTGGATGACCTTCATTTGTGTTATAATCACCTAATGTCTTTATGGCAGAGAGAGGCACTGCTCACGCGAGTAGCAATAAGAATGCAATTTATTGGGGTTTATTTTCATTTCATTCTTGCTTTCTGTCTCTTGTTTTTCTTAATGGAGATAAACTGAACTTACAGAGGCAACAGTGACTGTGCATTTCAGTGGATTTTAACAACACAGTATCCGTCATTGTAGGAAACTGATAGCCACTGCCCAGGGAGGTTTGATATTATCAGTGTAATTAATATCTTTATGTTAAAGCAAAGCTGTCTTGGATTTACCTTTCAGCCAGTATTTATTTCCTGTTTTGCCTGGAGTCAATAAAGTAATGAAGAGTTTCAGAGTTTGAAAGGAATAATTTTCTGCTTAAATGATTCTCCTGCAGTGATGTTTATTTGTCCCTGAAGTTAATTGAATGCTAGAGGTGGATTTCTAAAGCTGTATACTTCATGTCCTGGGATATATTCTCTCTCTTCTGTTCTGTAGTATATCTTTTAAAAGCAGGTCTCTGGAGGTGAAAGAATTAAACTGTGCAGGGTTACCAGACTTCATGCACAAAGAAATAGTTTCATATAATCATGCCTCTGTATGTACAGGTCACCTCTTAAAAAACTGCTTTGCAATTGATCTTGCAGGTCACTTTTTAGAAGGATTCCATATTGTTTTCTGATTTTTTTTTTTTTTTTTTTTTACTTACAGGATGTGATTGTTCTTGTAGAGATAGTTGCAAGTTTCAGTTTGCTTAACTTTTAGTTTTGCCTAAGCCTTACATAAGACTTGCTGTGCATCTGGCTATTGAGAAACTGTGTGATTGTAGTTGTAGAGATAGT
Source organism: Pterocles gutturalis (assembly GCF_000699245.1). NCBI lineage: Eukaryota > Metazoa > Chordata > Aves > Pterocliformes > Pteroclidae > Pterocles > Pterocles gutturalis. The sequence goes on from NW_010135715.1 coordinate 60,804, forward strand.
TGCAAGTTTCGTTGCTTAACTTTTAGTTTTGCCTAAGCCTTACATAAGACTTGCTGTGCATCTGGCTATTGAGAAACTGTATTTCCAAGTTTTAATTTAAAATTGCACTGTATGAGTCTCATATTAGAGATGACAAGTTATGTCCAAGTTTTAAACTCCTGCTATATTTAAAATAGAAAACCTTTCTATGCAGTTAAATATGTTTCCTTAAATAGATTTGATACAGTAGGATGGCAGTTGTCTGTTTATGCTGTGGGAAGTCCACAGCAAACTAGAGAAACAAAATGCTTATTTCAGCTGAAATTTTAGTTTAGGCTTGTATTTATAAATAGTAAGCTCCTTAGAAGAAATGCTGCATGTTCTGTTTAGAAATCTAAATGTTGAAATGGTGGCATTACACATTTCTTTTCATGTTTTTGGTACTAACTTAGAAATCTAAATGTTGAAATGATGGCATGACACATTTCTTTTCATGTTTTTGGTACTAATACTCAGTATTTTATTTCCTCAGTGCATTGGTTATTGCTGCAGTATTTGATCGTGATGTTAACTGCAGAAGAGCCGCTTCTGTAAGTTTATCACATTTTAGCTTATATGTTTGTTATTTTTTGTTTGTTTTCATTTAATAATTTGTAGACTTAGCTGTGTACAACTACAGTATATAAGCAATATATTGGGTTGTAAGCAAAAAAGTGCTCTTTTAGATCCTTAGAAGTATGGTGTGAATTTAGATTTTTAAATTATATAATCCAGAGATCCAGATCTTGATTTATGGACACAGTTCACAATCTTCTGTATTGCTGTAATGATGGTTAAGATAAAATCTTTAAGAAAGGGCTATTTAGCGTTTTCTAGTCACAATATCAAAGACAAAAGGGTCATACATAATATACAAACACTGTATCTTTTTCAAGTCACCAAGCTGCCAAGTTTAGTGAAATTATACTTTCCTAATTGTTCCTCAGCTTTTACTTTGTAATTGCAATATGTTGAAATTTTCTAGAATAGTATCTCTCCTTCAGACATATTATTGTATAAAACTCTGTAGGACTGGGAATTTTTAAAAGAAAGTTATAAATCCATTAGGCTGATATTGTTACCTGGTTAATAGGACTGACACCAAAGTATATCTGTGGAACCTTTCTGTAGAAAATACTTCTGCTGTTGAGAATTGTAAAGAATGAGTGATTGTTCTTCAGAGAAGGGAATTTATGGAGAGATGTTGTAGAATTTGAGAAGAAGAAGAAAGAATGGACATCTTATCTTTGAGAATTTAAGTCAGTGTGTTGTATATATTGAACTTGCTTTCTTAAAAAAAAAAGGAAGTACGAGTTGTCTCTTTCAAGAGATGAAACATGCTCTTATGCAAATGTAAAAAAACCCACCCTGTAACTGTATTACCTCAAACACAGGAGGAAACTATGTCTGTCAAAGAACTGTGTCTCTGTTACTAAGAATAAACTTCACTGTGAATGCATTTTTTAAAAATTTAAAGAAAAGGCAGTCTTTGCAACATGTAAATTAATTAACAGGCCTGTCGTATTTTTTGACTGAAATTTTGAAAGCTAATGCATTTATAACATAAGAAGGCTTTCTCAGGGGTACCTGGATAGCATCCTTATTTTTTCTAGCCACACCTCTGCTTGAGAACTTAAGCTGTTGAATGAAGCTGCAGCATAATTGCTGGGGAAGTGAGTCAGTTGCTTGTGTAGTCATATCACAAATCACTCTGTCTAAATAAGTTAAAACCAAAGCATGGAAGCTAAGATGCTGTAGATCGCTGAGTACTGATATATTGTATTCTTCGCATACTGTACAGCTAATGAGTATGAGCAATGCTACTTTCCCCCAGACTTCAACTCCTAAATTTTAGAAACTGTAGGCTTTGCTATTCTTGGCTGATTTAAGTCACTTTACTCAAATAAAATCCTTAGAGGAAAACAAAGGTAGCTTTGCTTTCTTGAGAACTGCACAAAACATTGAGTGTAGGTGGTGAAAAGTGAATTATTTATTTGCTCTGTAGGAGTTGTCCTAGGAATCAGTGGCAATATATATAAAGAGGCGCATTCTTTTTAACATGACTGCCACTACTGCTTGCCTTTCATGGCTTGACCTCATTGTCGTGTGTAATCTTCATTATGTTTCTACGCTTAAACAGAAGCTGATAGTTTGACCATGAAATATGGTGCTAAAGCAGACACCTTTACCAATGCCATAAGCTTAGCGCAGATTGTGCTTCCATATTTCAGATGGGTACAAAAGACAGTACATTTTCTCCTCACTTTCCTCTTCTACTTTAAACCAAGCTATCGAGCATTCTGCAATTCAGTTATCTCCTGTCAAATTGTTTTTTCATTAATACATTCTAATTCAGAGCTGGTCAAAATTTGAAATTGCTGTTTTGATGAATAGTTATGAAAGTACTGAAACTTTTTTTTTCTTATTTTAGAAAGACAGGCAAAGAAATATTTTGTGTTTGCCGGGCATTACTGCAATTTTGAAGAAAAATACCTGGGAGTCCTAATTATTTCCAGTCATTACTACAGTTAAACACACATTTAAATAACATGTTTTACTAGATTTTCCATCTATTACAATATGCAATATATTATAATGCAGAGCACTAATAAGGTAGCATATAGAGATATTTTGAACCCTGAGGTTAGAGAGAATAAAACAAGACTGTTCTTTTGAAGCTCCAAAAGCATTCTGAGCTGACTTTTGCAACTCTTTAATGAATAATCATTATAAGGAATAATGGCATGAATAAGTGATCTCGGATTGGGCCCCACTCAGCTCTGACATCTTAAAGAGAGGGGTTTTTCCTCTTGGTTGATTGATAGTTTTTAAAATAATGAGTTAGAGAATGTTGTATTTTTTCAGTTTTTGTGGGAAACAAAGTATTCAGGTTACAAGGCTAGTTGGTCATCTTGGTTCTGATATCATGGAGTCTTTAAATTAAGATCTTTGCATCCAATTTTTCCATCTCCAGAAGGGGATTGTATGAAAAATGAAAAATTATTCTTATAAAACAAATTAAGTATTTGGCATCTTTTAGGATTTTGCAGTTCTTTGAAAGTATGGTTGAAATAGTAGAATTTTCAGTTACTGAAAATCTAAGTATTAGGAAGAAAAATATTTTGTGAAACAATAAAGCTTTAACAGAATAATGCTGTAGGGATAGTTTTCCTTGTACCTTTTTCTGTTCAACATATTGCTTCAGACACAGGAAAAATAATTTGCCATGTCACATTTTTGTTGATAAAATTGGGGTTAGATGCCGTTCTCCTAGAACACTAATGTGTTTAAATTGTTACAGATGGAATATGTGTTGTCTACAAAGCCTTCTTAAATCAGAGGTGAAATTTTCCGAATATAAATCTAAAGTATCTAGGGTTCTGTTTTTACATTCCTTTGAGGGCTCTTTCGTTTTTATTTGAATATCTTGGTTTTCATTGTACATTTCCCCATGATTGGTTGAAAACATATTTCTAGAAGAGGACACTTTTAGCACATTTTCTTTGTTTAGTTTTGGGTTTTTTAAAATGTACAACAACAATGCTGAAGCTTAGAGAGGTTCATGGCATACAAACCTCCCTCAAACTAAGCAACCAACTCAGGTTACTGTTGTGGTTTTAGTCTGCAACTGGAACATTTTCTAGCTACTGAGCTATGTATACAGGAATTTGCTGGGTACCATATTTCTCTTCATAATTTTAGGAGTTGTAAATTCGTAACACAAGTGTGAGACTCTGTAGCAAACTCATTCTTTTTCTCCAAGGCTATTAAATTGAAATAATCAACAAATATAGTTATATTTAGATTATGGACTATTTCTTAGATCTTCATGATTGTTTTTTCCAAGCAAGTTAAAAAATGAAATGGTGGTATAACAGTGGAATTTTAGAATTCCTATATTAAGTAAACAAACCCTGTGAAATCTCTGTGTACAATAGCTGTTGTGCTGCAACATTGTGTGTAGGCCCCTATACATCTTTTTCCAATGATTTGCTATATTATGTTTCTGTCCCGGGCCTACAGATTTATTGTAGGTAGAATAAAACGTTCACTGGTTTGAGACCTGTTTCTTCAAAAAAAAAAAAAAAAAAAAAAGGCCTTACCAATTTAGTATTAAGGCACTTGTCTGAGCAGTACATTTTTAAAAGAAATTGTAATGCCGTGATTAAACTATTAAATCCCTTGGATGTGACAGTTGAGAGCATCATCTTTGCTGAAACTTCGTTAGGCTGAGTAAAAGGGTCTCAATAGCATAAAAGGGGATCTAAAGCTAACATGTAAGTAAAAAGAAATAAATGACGCAGGGTGACATGAAACAATGTCCTGGCAAATCCTGGCTGGTAGCGTATATTGCTAGAGAGGTAAGGAGTGAAGAAAACTCGTGTCAGAAGCTGGGCTACAGCACGCAATAAAGAACGAGCGTAGGGCATTGCTACAGTTCCTGTTCTGGAAGGCGGCTTTGTGTTGCCCAAGGGTGTATCTACGCTGCCACCACTGCAGAGGATAGCCCGTGCAGTTCTGCCTGGGGCAATCCTAAACTGGTTAGCTTGGGGCCACTGCTGGCAGCGTGGCTGCAGCTGCGAGCAGGCTACGGTGGGCTCCTGAACCTGCCAAGGTGGTGGGTGAGCGGTTTCAAGTCAGCCTGTGCTACGTGTCCTGCGATGGATACGCTTCTACCAGGAGCTGAACTAGCCTGGGCAAGTCTACAGGAACTGCAGTCATTATCCTAAACAGACATAACCTCAGAAATGCACCGAGAGACGCTGGCTTCATTAGGGCTTGCTTCACCTGTGTTGTGGGAGAGCTGGCTCCTTATGTAGAGTATGATACCTGGTGAGCTAACATAACCTTCTGTTTTCACAGGTGGATTACCACATGCGTACTGTATTTATGTAGGAAGTACAGAAGCTCTGTCTGTCAAAGTTCTTGTGGCATTTTTAGTAAAGATTGGGACTTCACCCCTGTATGTGAAATATCAGCTGTCAGGTGGCCCGTGGTGTCCATTTCTGGAGATCTGGGTCTGTAGGCAGGGTGACATTCCTTAAGAGAGGTGTCCAGATAACGATGATCTCTGCTCTCTGAAAAGAGTTCAAATTTACAGAAGTTTTTACTGGTACTTGTAACTGTATATTGTTTTAAAGAACAACAACAAAATCGGCTTTTTTGAGAGCAGGAGAAGATGCAAGTAGGGAGTTCAGTAGGTTTTATTCTGTGTACCACACAAGCAGAGAGATTAACTTTATGGTTGTATTAGTTGCTTTTTGCAAGATTTTGAGTTTATTTATCACAAAACACAAGAAATACACATGCATTTTGTCTTCAGGTTTTATGATTTCAGTGTTTCCGCATGCTTCCAAATATGTATCTTTCAAATAAGTATTGAATTCTCAATATTTTTTGACCAAAGTTTTAATTGAGAAAGAATCAGACTTTGCCTAGTATTAGCAAATTATGTTGAAGTAGTCAGACAAAAGTGAGCTGTCTTAATTTCTGTTGTCTACAGGTACTGACTTTCAATTCCAGTGAGAAGCCTTGTGTCACTACTCAAAAGCGCTCTTATGGGTGTGACTGGTTTAATAAACTTGCATTCTTAACCTGCTGTCATGCAACATACAGCTTTAAGAACACCAGAACATAGAGACGCAGAAACAAAAAAGCCCTGTGGGCTTGTCCTACTGACAAAGCTTGCTTTATTTAAAAAAGAAAAGCCATGGGTCATTTATATTGTTGTGTGTTTTGAATTCATCATCTGGTATTTATCAAAAAGCAAACCTGACTCGTTTTGGTATGTTTGTTCTCTGTTCCTCAGGCTGCCTTCCAGGAGAATGTTGGGAGACAGGTATGGTAACTTTCCTGAATCTTCATTCATTAGTGCCTTGGAGGTTACTGTAAACGTGTAGGACCTAAAATCAAAACTAGACACTGTGGCTTCGGAGAAATTGAGTGAAAGGATGTCACGAAATAACTTATTATCAGCAAGCAAGTTCTTGTGGAGTATTTTTCTGAGATGTGATTTTTATTTTAGTATTCTAATTTGGAAAGAAAATGAGCTTTCTGGTAATTTTCAGTCATTCTGAAAAGCAAAATCAGCATGTCTGATGGCCATTATACACCTTGCAAACTGCAACACTCTTAAAGCAGGAGAAGTGCAATTTTTTTGGTTATTTCCTTGACTTCCTAGTTTTTAACACAAGCAGACCAGCTGAAGTGTGCTGCACGATCTTTGCTCTTGTTGGTGATACAACAATGAACTAGGCTTACGGGTGTTCAACTCAGTGTTTGGTTTTGCCTGTTGTACCATAATGCCACCATCTAGACATTTTGAGAGATCTGTTACTTTTGGAGGTACCTAAGTGCTTTGAGTTAGTGAATTCTTGTGACAGAGCAGGGCATGTGAGCATGGTTAAAGCAAATTTGATGATTGATAAGCCATTCTTTAAGGGTTATTTGTTAAAATGCTGTCTAGCTTTCCCTGATATCATTCCTGAAGATCTCTGTGTTATAAGCTGGGATATTATTTAGAACTATGAGTGTTAAGCAATGTGTCCCTAACTGGTGTGTTTATTTCTAGATAGAAGTAGGTTAATAGCAGAGAAAGGATGCAAGAAGACTAGGAGGAAGAGGGTAGATATTTTTGGTGACCTGACCCAACTAGGTCTGTGATAAGTAAAAGCCAGCGTGATTCTTCCCTGGTCTATAGTTACTCTCCCGGAGAGGTTAGTCATCGCACAGCAACTCAGCCTGATTCCACTTCACGAGGTACTGAATGAAGTAAACACCTTACTGTGACTTCAGTTCCAGGTGACACAGGGCTCCTGGGTGCTGCAGGTTTAGAAATGCTTCCATGTAGCGAAAGTCTTATGGAATTTTTTATTTCTTAATCAGAGAGGTACAGTCTAAGTTAGTTTACAACCAAAAAGTTTGCTTATTGATTCTGCTTTGATGCAAGATTGAAACTTGCCGGTGTTGGTAGAACACACAACAATTTTAGCTTATATGTCAGCATGTTAAGGAGGAATTTGCAGTGAAACAGTAAGTTTTCATAGCATGAAGAATGCTAGCAGGCTCCAGATGGTTCCTGTAGAAGTTCAGAAGTTTTACTTACTGAACTATTCCTTACTGCCTAGGAAAATGGTTACTTAATCAGCGGATACACCCTCTGTAGTTCTTTACCTGGATGTAATGTGTTGAAAGAGGCACCCTGTCTCTGAATTGGAAGGAGCTAAAACATATTCTCAATCTGAAGTAACCATGCTGTGGTACTAAATAGGTGGAGAAAGAAGTTGACCTCGCTTTACTTCCTGGTTCCTGCCTCCTTCACCTTTGCAATTCAGCATGTCCTGAATCTGAGAGCTTGCTTTATGGCCTCAGAAGAAGCTGTTGTAACTTACACTTCATGGAAATTAAAAGTTCGATAAATTTAAAGAAATTTTTTTTAAGCATAAATAATGAGAAATGCAAGTATTTCTAATAGACAGACTTTTATATTGGAGAAGTAATTTTTAAGTGTTTTGACAGAATAAAACCTGTTAGTTTTCCCTCTGAAGTCTGTCTCTCCTGTCGGCCATGACCTCTGTACTCTTGAACTTGGTTTCAGGAATTCGGTGTCTCACTGACATGCACTGCGGCACCGTGACCTTCAGTGAGGTGGCATCAAATTGGCACATTTACTGCCAAGAAATAGCAAGCTCCAACTAAGAGCTAGAGTTGAAGTTTTTTAGCTCTGATTTTCCTTATGTACAGTATACATTCTTATATATTTAATTGTATGGGGTCTTGTTTGGCTGTAAATCATACTGAGGTATTTCTTATGTGTGTGCTTTTCTCCCTGATCAGTGTTTCATTAGGCTTCTGAAGAGTACATTCATGTCACCATGATTAAGGCTTGCAGGTAGTCTCTTGGATAAGCCATGAATGTTCTGTCTATCCAGTGGGTTCAGTCGGATTCCAGGCCTTGTGTTTTTTGGATTGTTGGCATTATGCTTCCCAGAATAAGACCTCCACAGCAGCTGACAGCTTCCCACAGCTTGCAATATATACTTCTTCAATTATTCAGGCTTAGATGTAGAGATATATTCTGCTGGTTTTGCATGGCTGTATGCTAATGTGGAGGGGATGAGTGAGCTGTAAACAAACAGAACTGTATCATATCCAGAACCTGTACTTCCACATAGCCTTATTACTTAAATATCATATGATTGTCCCTTTTGTAAGTGAGCATAGTGTCTTTCAGTTGGCTGTTTTCCATTTGTACTTAATTATGGCTTGTGGAGGCTCCTCCGTTCCAAAACACAGCCTTGCTGCGTAATAATATATTAAATCGGACACAGCCAATCAAAATTATGAATATCTGAATTGTATTGCTTATATAAAAAGGCAAATTTTTTAGGTGGCAATTGCATAGTTAGATGATTTATCTTCTAAAAACAGGATTTTTTTGAGCAGTGATGTCAAAAGTGTGATACTTCTGTAGGATTCAATGTTTCAGGCTTTGCTGGGAACCGGTGCTCTTCTTAAAAACAAGCTAACCCCAATTTCTTAGTTAATAAATAAATCGTAAAGCATATGTGTAAGTAGAAACAAGTAGAAGTAATTGAACTCCCATGTGTTCTACATGTGATGCATTTCTTGGTGCCTAGATCTCTAAATTTATACTTCATAAAACTCACAGCAGATACTTGTTCCTTCACATAAACTGAAGGATGTTTACATTTATCTAAGCCTTCTTTTAGAGAAATTATTTTTTGTGTGCGTTCACCAGATATATATTTGGATATGGTTTGCAGGTGTTAAGATAGCTATTGCATAGTTTATTACCTGCTGCTGTTTATGGCTGTTTGTCATTGACTCAGAAGTGAAGCTGGGTATTTTGCTGTTTATATATCCAATATCCTTTATATCTTTAGTACACGTGATTTTACTATAAATTAGAAATTAAATTGTATTTTTTTTCAGTGCTTGGAGAGTAGTAGGAAATTTGTCTTCAATAATGTTGCCTATTTGGAAGGTATTTTACATTTTAAAATAATATTTTCTTATTTTTTTCCCCTCTTTCCTATAATGTCTGTAGGGCACTTTTCCACATGGCATAGACATTCTCACTGCAGCTGATTATTTTGCTGTTGGTAACAGAGTTAACTGTTATCTGAGTATAAGGTGAGTTTCCAAGCATTAGTTTTCCTAAACATGAGGGATCTCTTTCACATAATGTCTGCATGTTTTACCTTCCTGAACATTGTGGTTTTTTACTGTTGGTTCTGAATAAATCAAATTTTGATTTGTCTTATTTCTGTATCAAACTGCTTATTATCCGTAAGACATGGTGCAAATGTGACCATGATCTCATTGTCTATGTGGAGGAAACAGCCAAGAGGCAATATTGCCAGGTGGCACAAAACTGGTCAACAAAAGGGCAGCCAAGAGGCAAAATTTCCAGGTGGCACAAAACTGGTCAACAAAAGGTGGTCAACATTAGAGAACACTAGGGGATTTTGAAGAGTTGTAGTAAAAGGAGACGCTGTTATGAAGGCATATAGACTCTGATGTGGGTAAAAAAATAAACTCATACCCATCTGAAGAAATACTTTGCACAAGTTGTTGAATTTGTGGTCTGTGCATAGACCTTTAACTGGAGTGCTTATATTTTTCATAGGTAGCTCAGTGAAAATCTAACATCAGTATGCAGCAGTGTGTGAAAAAACAGAGTGGTCACTGCAGGATGGGGTCAGCAAAGAATGTAATGGGAAATACCGAAGCTGGTGTGGTGCTGTTATAAATCAGTGGCTTGTCCTGGAATACTGGGTTCTGTTCTGGCAAGCTGTCCGAAAAAACAATAAGGCTGAAGTCAGGGGAATTCAGAGGCAAGCTGGGTGCACGGGATGACTAAAATGAACATAAGATTGCACTTCCTCATAAGAAGATGAGGAAGACTGAGGGCTGGGTTATAGCTTGAGTTGTCTAAGGCAGTCTAGCCTAGGTGTCTAGCCTCTCTCCGTAGCCAACGCAGAGAGACCTGCACCTACAGAAGGTGATTCAGACCATTTTAAGATAAGTCAGATAAATTGCCCCATGGAGTTGCATGGTGCTCAGAAGCCAACAGGTTAGAAAGGCTTGAAGAGATTATATTCTGGGGGAACAGAAATAGCAAACAGGTATATGATGGTTTGTGCTCCATTGATGGCTTTGTGACTTCCAATAAGCGGTATCTTTTTTAAAGATACTTTGCACTGGAACCCTCTATCCTCTCCTTGACTATTTTTTTTTATTAGTCTGTCCACCTCCATATTGTCCCTTTTGTTCATAATCATTTCAGTCTGTACCTGTCCTCACCTTTTACCTACTATCGTTCCTTCTGGGGTCCACACCCTCCTCCTACACTCTTCGCCAGAACTTCTCTTCCCCAGAGCTCCCGCCTACTGAGATGGGGAAATGCAGTGGCTTGGTATTCGGTGCTGTTCTAGATCCATATAGCGTCAATGTGATTTTTGAAACTCTGGCTTTTTGTACTGGTAGAAAATTTGAAATATTCAAAATTGACAAAGCAGTTTTTATTTTCTCTCTTTTATAGTTTTGACTTGGAGAGTAATTATGTTCTCCTTTTTGAGAGCTGAACAGTTAATTTTTTTCTTTTCAAATACTCATTTATTACTCCTTTCATTGTGATTTTTAGGGTTTCTGTAGGAGTATTTTCTATAACTGTTGATTTCTTTCTTCCACTTTTGTGCCTTTCTTTAAATTGCGCAACAGAAAGAATAAATTTGTAAATTCTTTATAATTAATCTTCTGCCATTAGTAACATGATTCCTTGAAGCCATGTTCAGTGTTATTAATCAAACTCTTCTTTGTAAAGTATTTGTCATCTCATTCGTTATATTACTTTTAAAAATATTCACCACTTTGCTCTTCGAGCAGGATGTAATTATTTGGGTCAATACTTAATTATTTCCTTATTTTTGTCTGAGTAACATCAAAGGAAAAGTTCATAAGCATATATTTGGCTGCACAGAAAACATGTATCATTATGATCTGGTAGGAAGAATGGACCTTTCTGATCAGTATGCCTTAAGGTGGTGTAATTGTTTGTGCAGCTAGGAAAAGCTGCTTGAGGTTCATATTCCTGATCTGGAATCTTTAGCTGTCCGTCCCCCACACAGATAAGACGGTCCCGGGACACTTTGTATGCCAGCATAGTGCTGCTATGTGAAAGGAAGCTGTGCAGGTGTGAAGGTTGGTACCGCTGGATTCCTTTGAGCAATAAAAGCTCAAAAAATGTATGTCAGTTTTTACAGTTGAATTTGGTTTTGGCTAATAAATGATGCTGTATTCTTGGAGAGAGGCAGTATCATATGTATTTTTATATATGATATACATGTATGTGTGTAGAAATAGTTGCTTATATCCTTTCAAATCTAAATATCTTTATGCAAGTTGTTCACGCTTGGGTGCCCTTTTGAAACTTTTAGCTGGACGTTTGGAGGATTTAGCTCAAATATCATAATCTGTTTCTGAGGATGGATGGTAGAGGAAACCCATTTTTGTATGAACTGGGAGTAAAGACAGTGTGTGATTCCAGGAGCTCTGGACTTGATAAAAAACAGAGTTAAGGAGGAAGCTTCTTAATCTAAGTAGGGAGAGATCAGAAAATCTTACCAGCAACATTATCAGGAAGGCTAAACTTGTGTGCAAGTCTACTTACATTAAATATAAGTACAGTAGGGCACAAAAGATGAGGATTGTAGTTAAATATAGTTATAAACTAAAATGGAAAGTGGAATTGGGCTACAGACATGGCCCAAATGATCAACTTTGAGCTGGGCAAGGAAGTCCAGATTAAAATGGTTGGAAAGAATGGTGAGTGCTAAAACCAGGATCCAAAAATCAACTAGGAAGAAGAGAACTCAAATGTGGTGGGGGAAGTGTGTCTGTTATTGTATGTTCTTCGAGAACCAGGAAAGGAACCAAACAGTAATGAATTTTCTAATTTCTCTGCTGGCATCAACAACCAGTTAAACCAACTGTTTAATCCTCCTCTAGGGCTCGTAGCAGTAGTAGGTAGTACTTCTGTATTGGCTCAAGTGACTGAGGTCTGTGCTGTGGATTTAAGGATTCCTACACTTCTGATGAATTGCATAGATATCAGTATGGTAACATGCAACAGTATTTGGGTTTTGTCTTTGTTTTGCTTCTAATTACATGCACATAAATTAATGGAATGCATTATGGTTGCAATGTTAATCACTCAAAAGATATGAAAAGGTGAAATTAAGGTAATCTGTGTGTCCTTAATTTTGTCTCTTTGTGCATGCCGTTTTGACACAAACACATTCTACTGTTTAGCTTTCCAAGATTATTTAAGGTACATCAGATGTACTGAAAAAGCATTTCACTTAGCTTTTGTTGACCTTAGCTTTCAATAGTTGATGCTTTTGAAGATTGGGAAGCAAGTGTGGCTGTAAATTTGGGCAATTACACAGGCTACCTAAGTAGTTAATTCTGGTGTTCCCCTACATCTCAGGTCTTGACTTTGCAGCTTTAATATTTTTATGTCAGAATTGACTTTTTGCATATGTTTGATTTTTTAAAAAGGGCAAATTGAGAACCAATATTCGGTTTTGGACCATTGTGTATATGAAGGTGAAGCACATTTCTATAACGTAATTTTATTGTGTACTGTGGATTACATCATTAATGCATTTCTCCAATTGTAAATGGTTATAGAAGTTAATATACAGAAATACATTTTCTAGAATGTAACAATGGGAATTGAATGTTCATTTTTGCTTTTTGTTGCTGTCAAACTTTTTGTATGTGTAGTAGTTTTTATAGAGAATCTAAAAGAGTTCTACAAAAGTGATTTAAATTTTTTTCAATAATTGTAACATATTTCCTATTGTATTATTTAATTCAGCTGCATCTCATTTAGGAGAAGGCATGTTTAAGTAATATTTTTTGTTTCTTTAAACCTAGAGGATTTAAATCTTTGGAGTAGCTTGTTTTAAAATGCATACAAATATTGATTCTGAACTTTCTCTATATGACTATTTCTTTTTCAGTGTGTATATTGCTGGCTTTCCTGAGTATACACAGCCGATGATTGATCATTTAATTAACACGAAGATTATGCACTGGGATAGGTAAGTTCATAAAGTCTAATTATTGATATCCAGGAACTGACGATTCTGCGTATCATACTTTCCCGTATCATTTTTATAGATTTTACTTATACTAGAGTTTGCAATAGCATTTGTCTGAAGAAAACTGGACAAGTAATAGCTGATGTCGTCTATACCTCCCTAGCATGTTGTCACTTAAAACATGTTTATAAATTTTGTCTTTTTGCCATGACCTCAATCTGTTAATAGATTAATAAAACACATTTATATGGTATATATAGTGTATGTGAGGGGTAAACACTATCACCATACAATTATCATAATTAAAGTAGATTTCATGCATAGAGATGGTGCTTAGTCATATTCAGTGTTCATGAAGATTAAAATGTGTACATATAACACAAATGAGATTATATCAGCACTGATACTAGTTTGCATCATGAGAAATAATAATAGTTTACTGTAGTGTCCCTGCCAATGCACAGAGAGAGCCCTCAGGTTCTGCCATCCCCACTTACATTTTTCTTTGTCTCTTTCAGCAATAAGGTCTATTCATATAGCTCAAAGGTAGCTGCAGGCTGTCTGTTTGGTCCACTGTTTTGTTTTGTTGGCTTTTTTTGAGGGGGGAAGCACAGGATGGACAGAGAATACTGGAGTTTTTAATATTGCTGGGGTCTTTATTTTGGCCGGGGACAGGAGTCCCTTCCTGACATTATGTTTTTAATACAGTGGTTCTACTAAGTTGCTAACCAATAAAAATCCAAAAATGCTTTTTTACATTTTCAGTGCTATTCGAGAACTTTCAACCAAAGCGCTGCATAACCTTACTCCACGGGCACCTGAATACATGGCAAATGTGGGTAGGTAACAAATAAGTCTGCATAGTGTGCCAGATCAGACGTTCTAGCTTGTGTAGCAAAAAAGATATTGAGAAGACTTAAACATGCACCACAACTTAATAAAAATGAAGATTTCTCCTGCAATTTAACACAGTGTAGTGACACTAATAGCTTTAACAGTTTTCAGATTTTATGCAAAAATTATAAAATACTGCCAGATCTTGTTCTGTCTGGGGCCTGGACTTCAGTTATCCAGCTACACCGGACCCTACCAGTTCCAAGATGAATAAATGGGTGTAGTTCTGTTGCAAAGATTCAGACGGCTAGCTCTCAAATTCCTCACTTTTGTTTTGTTGATATAGCTTTGATGTCGTAAAGGGTGGGGGGATCTGTTTTGTCTTGTCCAGTCTGACATCTTCAGAAGAATTCCTTTTTGACTGTAGTGTGTGTAATCAAATATTTCTTAGCGTGAATTCAGGATCCTTTGCTCAGCCCACTCAAGATTCTGAGGATGTTCTGACTGCTTTTCAGTATGGCTGAAAGACAGCAGCTGATACCCAGGGGAATATGTAGTTACAGATCTTACCTGGGCTCCCTGTAGTGGACTAGGAAGGCGGTAGTTTACATGGAAGTAAAACACCATGGAAGTACAAGCCTCATTTCCCTTACCACTCAGCCAGCCCCATGCCTAATAGCAAACTTGTTATTTTATTTACTCCAAGCAGGGAGCTAGCTGTGAGCACAAAATTTCCTGGTGCGGTTTAGTATGCTTTGTCAGATTTTACCTATATTTTTAAAACTTGGTTTTCACATAATGGCTACGATATGTTGGCCTGGCTTTCCAGAAATGCTTTTCCTATGTTATTCCTAGGCAGACAAGTTTACATTTAGAACTGTGATCTGTTGCTATGCTTTGTTAAAAAAATATATATATTTAATGTCTTTCAGTTTTGCCAAGACTTCTACCTTTATCTGTGGGCACAGATCTGCACACACGCCATGGGGCAATTCTTGCCTGTGCTGAGATCACCCATGCACTGTGTAAACTAGCAGAAGAGAATAATAGGTATAAATGCAAGATTATCTCGACTATAAACTGTCCTTTCATCTCTGGTCTATTGAAAGCTTCCCGAGTATAATTATGGAAATCTCCGTCTTACTGAACTTCTTTTCCATTGAATTTTTATTTGTTTTGATCAGTCATGCCAATCCTTCACATTTTATTCAGTGATGTAGTAAACTTAAGTCTAAATTCATCAGAGATCACTTGCTGCCTTACTTGGAGAGTTCAAAGGTATAATTTAAATATAGATTAAACCCTCTTTCCCCGTAAGTATGCTGTCTTCCTGGTGAGGGGACAGTCTTTTGTCTTCAGTGTTAGATAAATAGCTCCCCGAGCAGCTTGTTGAGTTGGACCGATGTAATAGTTGCTGCAGAACGCTGGTCCAGATATGTGTATATATGTTGGGTGTATGTGTGTGTACACACACGTATTACATACCAGTGATGTAGCCAGAATAACTGACAAAATTATTTGGAGATATCTTTGCTTTAGTGTTGTCATTAAATAAATCAGTCATTTACCTGTTCTTTGTTTCACTAGAATCACTTGTGGAAAATGGTTGAAAATCTTTACTGCAAAACTAGAATTTGGAAGTTGCGTCAGCCGTAGAATTTTATACTAGTGTGACTTAAATGGGGATGAGCAGCTGTTTAAGGTCAAGGCAGTGGAAAATAAGACTCTGGAGTGCAAACTTCACTGAAATTACAGTTCTGCAGGAGTCATAAATATACGTACACTGAAGAAATATGTTTTAAAAACCAGACTTTCTGAGTCATTTTAGTTCTAAAAGTTGGATAATTACTCTGATTAACCTTTTTTATTTTACTTCTGAGAACATTCTGATGCAGTCATACAAAGATATTTAAAGTTGTGACATCTAACAAATTGAATGCTGTCACTGTTTGTACAAGCTAAATATGCTGAGATGAATTCGAATAATAGATATCAAAAGTGTGCACTCATTTTTATGGCTTTAATTATTGACAAATAGGAATTTTATGTGCCAGCAGTTTCTGTCAAAGAATTTGTATTATCTTAAGAGTTTCTGTTTCAAATAAGTTGAAAAGTTAGAGAAAAAGATGCAGAGCATTTTTACTCGCGGAAAATACTTGAAATTGATGGAAAAATTGCTGAAGTGTTGGTTGGAGTCCAAAAATACAACTGAGCTGAGAAGGGTTATTGGTGTATTACAGATTATAATGTTATTGATAGGTGACACTAATTTTTTATAGTCCTTTAAGAATGAGTTTACTGCATGATAAGGCAAGACCTTGTTATTATGTTTATGTTTACTGAACTGTTTAAGTATTGCATATTTCTGTTAAGCATAATTTGGGATTATGTTTACTGAACTGTTTAAATATTGCATATTTCTGTTAAGCATAATTTGGAAATCAAGTGATTGTTTTTCTGTGTGAAAGTACAATGAAGTCATGGAAGAAAAATTATTTATAGCTTGATTAGGACACCAATCTTAAAGATTTTTGTATCCCTTTGCAGATCTATAAAATATTATATCAATGAAAAGTCGTTGGAGGGACTTAAGCAAATCCATCAAGAGGTTTGTAGCAAGTATAAATCTATCTTTTAAGCTGGTATGTTGTATTATTTTTAAACAAACTTTTACAATTAAGACAGCTGTTCTCCACCCTCCACTTCCCTTTGCCAAAAGTAAACAGTCTCACAAATACCAATTTGGACGCTCCAGACTGTCTGATTGCTGGATGTCCTTGACCACGTGTCTTACTCCAGGATGATTTTTGCATTTGGTCCCTTTCTGTTCTGCCAGCTTCTTAGCTAAGCCACTTTCTCTGATGCTGTCAGTTACACTTGAAATACTGCATGGGGTTTTGCTTTCTTTTTCTTTCCCCTTGTGTTTCTTCTCCCTTCCTGTACAGACTGGTTGGCCTTCCAGGTAGATGTGTGGCTGTTGCTTGAACGTGACCGTGCTCAAGAGAGGTCTCCTATCCAGTCCATTTTCTGTCCTTTCTATGACTTTTTTTTTTTTTTTAACCTTAGTGAGGTTTCATTGCTAAATCCTAGCATCCCCAACTTACCTGTTTATAGACCTTAGAAGTCATGTTCTGTATTTCAACTGGTGCATTGTCTTTATCTCTGCTTATAACAAATGAAGTCTTGTCCTGCTTACAGCAATTTAAAATGCTTCTACGGAGATAATTTTACCTAACTTGCTATGATACTTTACAGTTTCTGCTGTTGTCTGTTCTTATAATTAATCTGCAAAGTTGGTGTAAACTCTTTCTTTTTAGAAGTGTTTCTTTTTTGTTTTTACTACCTAGAAATTTGATAGTCTGATTTTTGAAGATGGCCTGCTGTGGTGCTAACAATGAGATGATATTTTTCAGTCACATTTGAACTTTTGTTTAAGTTTTTTCTGTTTAATCTGTAGCTAACAAAGTTACCAGTTTTCAGACAATGCAGTATATCATCATTTTGAAAGGAGCAACTGTGGAAAGCAAATGTGTTAAAATAAGTCAAAATAGCTGCCAGGGTGTGTGCAGGAGCAGCTAGGATTTGGGATTAGAAAAATTAGTGCTTTATGAATGTGTTAAATTGATTTTCTTTGAATGTAAAATTCAAATGGCCATAGAGGGTTTTTTAAAAAATATTTTTCCTTTGGATTATTTAAAAAATAAAATTCAAAGTGTTGCATGGTTCGTAGTATATAGACATTGCATGCGCAGAGGAAAAATTAAAACACTTGTATCAAAAAAACTCTGCTAATATTATTGTTTGTTGCTTCCCTCCCACCCCAGCTTTGCAGTCGTCAATTATACAGGTAAGAAAATGGATGAAAAAAAATTATTTTTCCTATTGTAAAGTATAAATTAGAAGTAACGAATGCAGTAGGATCCTAGGGAGGTTTTGTTTTGTACAAGGTAGTTACACCTACCATAGACTGTCAGTCTGGCACAGTTCATCAGAATGCAAGTGCATGCATTCTTTTGGCTTTGTCTACCTATTACAGAGGCTGATGTCGCTTTATAATGGTTGTGGTATTTAGCCAATGCGACTCACAGGCATGTTAGATTAATGGGAAAGTGGTAAGTACTGGTCTCAAGACCGTGATAGAGACAGTTAAAGAAAGGAAAGAATGTGGAACAGAATATGCTCACTAATCCATGGCTGCAGCAGTGTGTAATGGATTTCTTTCCCATTATTCACCTGTACTGTGGTACTTGGATGGTTCAAATAGGGCTATAGAAATGACCTTTAACTAGTCCAAATTTTTTTTTAAGAAGCTTCTATCTAAATTCTAGAATTAGTTTCTTCATCCTGTGTAATGAGTAGGCCAGGAGTATTACAGAAGGTTCAATACAATTTTTCCGCTCTTGTGCCAGAGAAAATGTAAATGAGTTTTCACCAAGTTGTTTTTCATTTCCTATTTATTGAAGCTTCCAGGAAATAAAGGGGAGTTTGCCTAAGTAACTGTTAAGTAAATGTGAATTAAAACTGGAATGTGACTTCAGGGTTTGTTCCTAAATGTAAGGAAATCAAAGCATAATTAATGACTTGTATTCCTTAACAATTGTATATGCGAATTAGGGTTTTTTCTGCTTTAAATGACAAATTCTTTGAACTTTTGGGCAGTTTAGTTCACTTCTTTGCACATGACATATCTGAAAGCACTAAAACTTAAGTAGTTCTTGGTGTAATTATTAATTATACTTTAAAATTTTTTTTGGTAATTTCTCATATCCTGAAATTATCTGAAAAAATGTTAAAATTTACTTCTTGAGGGTCGTACATACTGATGTGAATCTTCCACTCCAAAGTTAGCTTGTACTGGTGGATGGTTTTAATGCTGATACTGTACATTAGTGTCTTTGTGGGTGGCTGTCTTGGCTCCCATAAATTCTTTAATGTCAGGGTGGAGCTTGGGTGTAATTTGTTTTTGTCATAATGTGCACTTCTTGCACTTAATGGTATTTATAAGATGCCTACAGAAATGTTTTCATTCTAGATAAGACTTCTAATTCAACTCCAACCAAAACTGATTCACTGCTGTTTACTCTAATACTTAGGCTGAGACAGAGATGTCTACTATAATCCATATTTTAAAATATCGGTATGCATAAAATATATTAAAATAGGACAAGAAAAATAAACTAGGTTATAAAAACAAACCAGCAATTTGAGTATTGCTGGGCAAGCATTTAATGAAACAAGCCAAACTTGTTCCATGATGAGTAATTATTGCACGTAATATTCCAAAGATTTCCATTTGAGAAATTGCTACCGGGAATTTTCGGTGTAACAACACCTTGTAGGAATGTTGAAAACCTGTGCGTTTTATTTTTGTTTCTAGTTTTTAAACTACTGTAACAAAAAGCATGAGGCCACATGTCTCAACTGTTTATTAGATATTTTGCTTTCACTTCTGTCAACAAAATAGCTGTCTTTCTGGGGACCAAATGGCTTTTAATGCGTTGATCAAGCTGTTTTCAGAAAATGTGTTGCCCTGTGAGAAAGGGAAAAGGAAGTCAAGTGTAAGAATGCTGTGTTTTGGTGGGTTTTTTTAAAGTTGTAATTTATTAATTTTAAGCTGGAAAATGGATTGCGAGTTTCCTCATTGTCTGATGCTTAGGATTCCATTAAAGCCATAAGTACCTCAAATCAGAAAATATCAAGCCAAGGTGCTGTAAAGGAGACCTTCATTTAACTAACCATCTTACTTTGTTTAGCAGCTCTTGTAATGTCTTCAACCTGATTTTGAATGATGGCCATGTATTATCCTTCAGTCCAAGTTTTGAGTTATAGTGCAGTCTCTCTATTTTAAGTATACTTGGTGCAATCTATATTTTTGTGCCAATCGTAGAAAATCTTGTCCTCTGTTGTATTAACTTTTTTTAATGCAACTTATCTTTCTGTTGTCCTGTATAAGCCCTTTTCTGGGTTTACCATAGTACGCTGAAAAAGGAGAATGCAAGTCCAGACACATCAGTATGTACTTCCTTCCCTTAGTCTTGATTCTGACACATTTGATGCACTAGTTTGTCTTGAGGAGCTGGTTGCTTTAAGTATTTGCATGCGCACATCCAGTTGCGTATTGCGCAGTGAGCCTGATTTTCTGTCTTAAATGGACACTGGTTATAGCAAGTCATATGCAGACCATGCTGCTTAAACAGAATATTTGTCCTGTTTTGTGCTATACAGGTTATAGTGTTACAAAAATTGAGCTATATTTTATTTGCTTTAAACATTAATATATAAAAACCTAAGACAAAAACCTGTGGCATCTGTTGCTTTAAGCTGTCTTACTTGGGATAGGAAGTCAGTCTGCCAGTTCAGACATGGTCAGCGTGATTTATATTGTGCTTCCACTGAACCAGCGTAGTTAGTATCTTTTTATTTTTTTTTTGTAGCAGATATATTTCTGTAGTGCATCTAAGACCTTGTACTAGCTTCAATCTGAAAATTCCTCAAGAAAAATGTATTTTTAATAGTGGTTCTGTTAAGAATCTTTAAAAATGCGTCATCTGATATAAGGTTCTTGACAGAATATTCAGCTGAATAGGTGTTCAGAATCTGTCCTTTCTTGTAGCCAGCTCTGAGTCTGATAACCTAGGTCTTAATACACAGGGTTGGGTAACAAGATAACGTAGGGACGGATGTGGAAGTGCTCAATAGATAGATAGATATGCTGGGCCTCTTCCAGGCTGTTGCACTGCATTCAGTGTTTCAGCTGGTGTTCTATTTACTGGGCCTCCAGGGTTCCCATCAGAGCTGGATGTGACAGGGTGCACAGCGTTTGTTAGCGACTCCCACACCGGATGATTCAGGGAGTGCAATGTGCTGCATGCCGAGTTTTGCTCTGATCTCATTCTGGTAACACATGAAGAGACTGGCTGTGTGTATTACACGGTCAGCTATGTGAGACGAGCAATTTTATGTTTTTAGAATAGTAGCCAGTGTAAGTTGGGCCGTCATCTTCAAATTAAGCTTTCCAAAAGAGTAATGTAGCCTGTAGGTGTTGACAGGTGCTAGGCAGAAGAGAAACTCATCTCATTTCAAAGACCTTTAAGGTTGCAACTAATCTTGATAGTTTCAGGGCAAATGTGTTTCTTGGCAGTCGTTTGCATACAAGCGTTTTTTAGCCGTATTAACTTAATCAGCAAATAATTCCAGCCTTGCAACAGCACTCATCTTAACAATTCTTGTAAGTTTAAATTATTTTTTTGCACCCAGTGGCGTGACGGTTCTAGGAGATTGTGCTGTACTGAAGAGTTACAAGGTGAAATTCTTCTGCTACTGACTGGGAAAGACTGAAGTCACTGAGAAAACTCTTACTTCCATAGAGCCAGGATTTCACCTGTAGTCTTCTGGTGTTAGAATACAATATGATACAAAATGTATATGGTCAGCACAGGAGGTTACAGTAACTTAGAAGTAGGTGTTTGTCACCTGAGTATAGTTTATTCTCTGCGTCTCCAAGGGATGATCATAAGAGCTTTGTTAAATACACCGGATTTTCGTCTGTGCTCAGAGGTACCACTTTCCTCCTCTCTGTGTACCTTGTGTTAAAGCCATTTTGTGCTTCCAAAGCCCAGTAAGTGTACAGCTTGAACCTTTTAAGAGACCTCAGTTCTATTTGGGACAAAGAGTTCCCATGGAAAATGGTTGGTTACTATTCATATGGGGATGAACATATTTATTCAGCAGGTGTTCTTAGCTTCCTGGAAATTGAGTATTTGCAACTGAACCTCTTCAGCTATTCCAGTAGTTTGAACTTCAGATTCAGATTTTTATGAAAATGTAGATGCTATTCAATTCTAAATACCTTCAGTTACTGTTATTTTATAATCATAAAGATGAATTCTGAACTTCTCACAAAAAGCAGGTTTTAAATAATTTTTTAAAATCCACAAAAGTACCTTGCACTTCTGTAGGCACTGAAAACAGCACTGCCATTGGTACTGATTCAAGCCTACAGAAGTTTAAAATAGATACCAACATTCGCAGGTCAGTAATCTTAGTTCATCGATTCTACAAGGGATTATACATTTTGATTATATTTTCCACAAATAGTGACTCATCCTAAGATGTTTCTAGGAGAGGAGCGTTGCTGTGGAACTGCACATAGGAAGGAGCTCATGGAACCTGGGCACTGCATCAGTCAATTTACAAATTGAATTAATAATTAAACCTTGAAACAGGTACATCTAATAGTGTGATGCAACTTGTGGATGTGTCTTTGGAAGAAAAAAGAGAGAATACTGACTGTACAGCAAAATTCATAATCTCTGAATTAGGTAGATGCGTATCTTTTTAATTTAGTGAAATACTGTAGAGCGAGATAAAGTTAATAGGAAGATGCACATCACATTTGACAAACTAAACACTGACTGAGGAAAGATCTAGGATTATGATAGAATTCTCCGTTCTTAAAATTGAAATGTATATGAGGGGAAAATTTTAGATATATTGATGCACGTACTCTGATGTCTAGGCAAGAAATAACTTGAAAAATTTTGCAGAGAGAACACATGGTATCACAGTGCCTTCAAAGATAGATTTGATTATAGTTTCTGCGTTACGTGGAAATCTTACTATGCAAATTGCTGTCACCATTCTTCATTCTTGCAAAGGGACAACAATCCTCAGTGAAGCTCTAAACTCTGAAATTAAGTTGGTGTAATGCTAGCCGTCAAATGATTAACATAAGAGTAGCTTTAAGTGGCCTGACTTCCTTATTGGCAGTGTGAAGAAGTGGAGAAGAGCAGCCTTTATGACTCAGTTCTTGCTTTGTAGTTTGAACAGAAGTCCATATCTGAATCCTTGCATCAGCAGACTCTGTTGCACACCAAACAAATTTACAAGATCATTATTTTATACTCATTCGCAGTAAAGCAACAGACAAAAGGCAGGGAATGGGTGAGGACAAAATGAAGGGAAAAGAAACCAAGAAGAAGCAAGCCTTGCCACATCCTGCTGTTTTTGCCACTGTCTCGACTTCTTGCCATCACTTCTTTGTTGTCTAATTGAAATTTTTTAGAAGCTGGAGAGAAGACAACATGGCAGGAAAGTGGGGTACATAATACAAAGACATGATCAGCGTGAGGATGTGGATGGAATATATGCTTGCTTCCTAACCCACTGAGCTGTGGGTTATTACATTGAGCTTAATATATTGATTGTCAAAAGCAAAAGTTTACCAACTAAAGGAAGTGCTGATCTATGGAAAATGAGAATATTGTAGAGTTGGTGTCTCTGCATTACCTGA
The DNA here is from genome assembly GCF_000699245.1 of Pterocles gutturalis. Taxonomy (NCBI): domain Eukaryota; kingdom Metazoa; phylum Chordata; class Aves; order Pterocliformes; family Pteroclidae; genus Pterocles; species Pterocles gutturalis. The sequence continues at coordinate 84,081 of NW_010135715.1, forward strand.
AAAACCAATGAAAATGTTGAGCAGTCAAAAACCCAGTGCATGTCAGAGGAGGCACCTACTTGTATGGAATGGAAAAACTTGTTTAGGCTTTTGAAGCTCATATAAAAGGGTGAATTGGAGAACAAAGTTTTAAGAGTTGTTAGGGTTGCTAGGTTTGCCTTCTGAGCACAGCTACTAATTTTATTGTGGGGAGAGAGTAGGGAAGAAAAGGGTGGTTTTTTAAAAAAAAGCCACCCAGCAAATAAACAAAAAAGCCTTTGTTGTTGCTCCCTCTTGCTGGAAGTTTCTGCCAGAGCATGGCCATACAAACAGGTGATTACGGGTTTGGCACACCTCAGGGAGGAAATATTCCAGCAGAAGTGAAGGGAGATGAGAATAAGGAGCCGAGGGAGGAAATATCCAAAGGAAGGGCAGGGGTCAAAGGTTCAGAAAATGGAAAAATTGTGCCACAGAGGGTGACACTGAGCAGAACACCCCAAGCAGTGCTCACGGCACCTCGGGGATACCCGTGGAACCAGCTGATGCTGGTGGGGTGAGGAGACGTCTCTGCCCACAGCATGTGAGGCCAGAGAGTGGAAACAGGCCCAGCTGTTTCCAGGGTGCTTCTCCCTCTCCCTACTTTCTCCCCAGTTCAGACTTTCTCCTCCTGCTGCTGTCAGTGGCCAGGCTAGTGTTCAGACGGACAACTTGGCTGGGTATGCCTGAGTTCTGGGCCGGTAAGACCGTCCCTGTGGAACACACTCTCCAGGAGGGTCTGAAGCATCTCCAGCCATTTGTTTCTTTTCCTTTTCTGATGTGTTGGAAGTTTTTACCCATTGCTTGTGGTGGTGAATGCAAAATCACCTGTGACTTTATGGGGAAGGAGAGGGGTGAGAAACTTCTCCAGGGAAGTAAACCAGTTAATGTCTGAAAATGGAACTAGTAAGTGAAGTTTCTATTTAATGTTCCAGAGATGAAGATTTTGTTAAAGCATTGCAGGTAATTGCCTTTCAGCTGTGAAAGTGAGCTCGTAGACGATATAGGACTGAAAAGCAAGACCCAAACCTTTGTGACTGTAGCAAATCCCACAGGTTATTATTCACATTAAAAATTAGAAAGATTGGGACCACATTCTTTGCAAGAAGAAAGTTAAATATTTAGGAAGGTTTTGTATAAATCATGCCAAAATCAAGACAACAGTTATTTTAAAAAGAAGTATTTTAGAATGGGTCAAATACAAAACTGCACATATTTTGTGATCTGCTTTCATTCTAAAATGTTTTTAAGTATTTTTTTCCTGCTATGCAATGCACTCGGATTGCTTGTGGTAGGATGTTCTCTGAAGGCTCTGTTTGTGCTTTGCAGGGGTTTAGGTGGAGAACTGATGAGACCAGCTGGTAAGTATCACAACTGTGGTGTGAAAGCAGAAAATGTGCAGGAATTAGTTCTTCTGTTTACTTTTTTCTAGTTTGTTTTGCATCCACTGTTTTGAATGCATAAATAAAATATGAACAGTAATTAAAAAAAATACAAAGTTTGAAAAGCAGTCAGAAGACAGGTATGCCAGAACATTGGTTGCCAGCACACTTGTGAATAACCTTGTTTGTTAAGAGTTGGAGATAATTCTTGGTTTTATGTCATACATTCTCTCCTCCTGTTGATGTACATAGTGAACTTTCTTCAGCGTTGAATTGTCTTCCTTCATTGATTTACTCAGATTCCTCTCCAGAAGAGACATGATGCATCCAGTAAGACAGATGCCATCGTGTAACTAATGATTTTATCGTAATACGTGTGTGTGCAAAGGTGAAGAATAAAGACCAAATAAACAACAGTTTGTGGAAAGGGTTGTATCACAGAAAAAATGGTGGGTTGTTCACGTGGATTTTGAAGATTGGTACATACAGAACCACTGTGAAAAGGAAGGGCGCTGCAGGAAAAGTACCATGCAGGTAGCCTGGGTGGATAAGGAAATGATGCCAGCTGGAGTTTCCTGCTCATCAGTTGAATGAGGGAAGTGCTACGTAGCAGATTCTGGCTTTGAAGATGTGAAGCCATCCAAACTTAGTTGCTTGGGGAGTTTTAGTACCAAGATGGAAAAGTGATCAAATAGAAGAGGTGAAGGGGGCAAGGAGGTTTCTGCAGTCTTTGAATGAGTTTACAGCTTTGTGACGTGACAACACAGGCTGAAAGAATAGGTAGGCTCTTGTAATACGTTTTTAGCTTTTAAGCAGCTGAATATTTCATAATTTTGGAGAAGAACAAATGACAGTATTTTGGCATGATCCAACTGTGTAGGTGGAATAAGAGAAGAATTGAAAATGTTCCACAAATTGCCTGCATGTCTAATGAAGATGATGGTCTCGACCACAACAGAGCATAAAGACGCGTAGAGAACTAAGGAGGAACCCTAAGAGACTTGGGTTTAGTCACATTGTACTTAACCTTGTCTGGGAATAAATGTTAGAACAAAGAAGCTGACATACAATGTTGAATGGAGTTTGAGCACAGGGAGCTCAAACTTCACCATAGTGAGGACTGAATTCAGCGGTAGATTTGGAGCCCAGTAAGTTGATTATAAATGAAGAACACGATGAACTGTGTACAGAGCCTGCAGTTAAGGTTCAAAGATTAAGTTGGGGGTGGAGAGGAAAACAAAAAGGTGCCATTATGTAGTAGCTTGTTCTGTCCTTTCCCTCCTCTCCACCAGCTCTGAAGCAGTCAGATAGGGAGTATGGATGTATACCTGTGTGTTTTATTTCAGCTGTTCACCAGGAGGTGAAGGATATTGTGTTCCCTAAGTGCTGAGTTTTCATTTGAGCAATGCAGTCACATTTATTGTATAGTAATAGTTCTCAGTGTTTACTATGTTAATCTCTATTCCCCAAAACAGCCTTGAAAGACTAAAAAAATACTGGTCTGAAAGTGGTTTTGTAACCTTAGAACTCATTTAAGTTTATAGATTTCAAATAATAATATGAGAAAGTATCATTTTAATAATTTTCTGAGTATCAAAGGAAATAAAACTGCATCCAGTTCTATAGCTCCTAGCTCTGTGCAGTGAACTGATGCCGCTCCTTGAAGGTCCAAAAAAAATGCTAATAAGAAGTAGGAAAACCTTTCATATAAATTTGAATATTTTTTTAGTGGCTGTAGTATTATCCTTGTCCAAGTTAGTTTACTCTCAGTGATGCTACATAGCCATTTACAGACTGGTATAGAAAAAGCAAGGTGGCCAATATGTACATGTGCACCTTAAATGGAAGAGGGGGAGAAGCATACCACCAATGGATTTGCATGAATGGTGTGACTAACTCGTGTCAGAGAACAGTTACTGCACAGTAGCTTTTTTTTTTGTATGTAAGAATCACAAGTGTAATTTCCTTTCAGTTTCTAATTTCACATATTTTGGACTTCCCTTTGCAAATTTTCTTCAATTTAAAACTAATGTTAATGTAACTTGATGTGGTTGTATCTTTGGTATTGCTGCAGTTTCTATTTTTTTTGTATTTATCTAGTTATCCCATTTATTTTCTTACAGTCTGCACTTTAATTGAAAAGTTGTCACTATCAAAAATGCCATTTAGAGGAGATCCCGTAATTGGTATGTCGTATTTTAAATAACTGTCCATTATCTCGGTATTTATTCATAAGGCTAAAGTGTTAACAAATGATGTTTTTCAAAGAAGCAGGATTAGTAAGCTTTAGTGGCCTAACAAATACAAAGATATCAAAAAGACCCACAAGTACTGCAGCAGATCATAATGTTATTTGAAGATTTGTTTTGTAGCTATTCCCATCAAGTTTTCAGCATTACGAGATGCAGGGTTTGCTCTGTGTATACAGTAAAACAAGCCAGAATAGCTGTACTGAGAATCACAACCTTGTTCATTTTGGAAAAACCAAGGAAATATGTCAATATGTGTAATTGCTGGTCTTTGTAAAAATAAAAGAGAATGCTGAAGCTCAGAAAGTAAGAAAAATTATTACCAATTGTGTTCTTACTATTTCAGGTGGCTGGCAGTGGTTAATAAATGACAGTCTAAGAAGTCTCCCTCTTGTGTCAAGCACTGCACGGCAGCATGTAAAGGTACAATTGTTCTTCCTTCTTCGTGTGGTCACATTCAATACAAAATTAGAAATACTTTTGCTTTCTGTTGGTGGATTCAGAGGTTCAGGCATTTACACAACCTTTGATCCTTTCTAAACCAATTAAGATTGAGGCACAAGGATTGTGTTACTGGATATTTTCGGGGTATTGTTGGTAACTTTCAGCCCATGGTTTTTTTTCTGTGTTTCCTTTCTATAGCCTTCTGGGGACATGCGTTTTCTTTCTTATCAATCTGGCAGCAGTATATTGAAGATGAAATAATGACTTCTGTATTTTGTTAATACTGTGTCATCCTGGAGGTCTTGCAACTGAACTGCTAATACAGCTGATACATTACTACTGGTGTCTTAAATGTTGATTTAGCTTTCTGGTACTTTTGAAGGAATAAGAGTAAAATATCTTTTTTTTCATACATAACTGTTGTTAAATCAATATTGGGAAAAAAATAAAAAGAATGTAGTTGTCGGTAGCTGAAGGGAATGATTTTTTTTAAAAAGCCACTCTCTTTTTCCTTAAGCTTTTAACTTAACTTAAACCTTAAATTTTTAACTTTATCATGAAGTGTGACCTTAGTTAATGTATCAAGTTCACAGTTTTGCCTTTGTTACAGGAGTCTGCAGTCTCTGCACTGGCTGCGCTGTGTAATGAATATTACATCAATGAAAAGGGAGAAGCTGATGCAGCTCTACAGGGTAATGACTCACGTTTACAGTAGAGGCAGAAAATATTGGGCTGGACCTAACTTGCACTTTGGGCGTATTGGATAGAATGAGGAGGAGCATCACTAATTTTAAAGGAACTTAAAATGCTTCAGGAAAGAATGATAAAACCAACTGAAAGTCTAGGAAATGTCTCGGGTTTTGCTTGTTTTAGACTGGAGGTAAATACAATGTAGCATAATAATGAATATTAGGAAAAACACATTGCTTTTATGTTCCATACTTTAAAATAAATAAGCAAAGAATATGTCTGTTGCAAATAATAAATTTTATTGAAGTGAGACATTTTCACATCATATTTTATTAAACCATGTGTCAGCGATTGTGGCTGACTTAAGAACAGCTGGTAAGGGATAAGAAGAGAAGGACAGCATGGACACCCAGAGTTCTTGTAAATGTGCATATGAAACTTCATCTGTTTGGATTTGGGTCAGTAGTGCAGGAGTAGGCTTAAACTTTTGTTAGGGGCGTATGGATTAACATCCTTTTTTTGTACTGATTTTCTTGGACCTTTCTTTGTTTCAAGTAGCAAATTGTATTGTGTCCGTAGGAGCTGGACTGTATAGAGAGATGTTTTAAGAATAACATTTTTTTTCTTCTTTTTCTAAATATGACAGTGAAATTACATACACCTAACAAAATTATTTCTTTTCCTATTTTTTGCAATTAATAAGTCATTGCTAAATCAGGTAACAGAATACTTTACTATTTATTTATTAATGAATCTGATACCCGTCATATATATAGTAATGTGCAGTCCATGCCCCAAAGAAGTTATGGCTGATGTATAAAAGCAGCCTATCTTGATTTTTAACTTTTTTCTATATTGCTAAATCTCTATATTTTTGTCAAAAAAAAAAAGTCTCCAAAAATAGCCCTTCATGCAGGTTGGCACTGCATGCCTGATTTTTTGTGGACAGCATGGGAAGATGTGATACTGTACTAAGGCAGATTTTAAAAAAAAACCACCCCACAACAAAAAAGACCACCACCACAAAAAAAAAAAAAAAACCTCAGGAAAGGGTAATGTTTTGTAAAAACAGAACAGTTTGGGCAGGAGGTGGTAATGCTGAATCAAAGAAAGCAAGCTAAAAGTGAGTTGAAAAGTTAATAGGACACATTTTATATAAGGATGAAGTTTCAATCTGCTGTGAAAGTGGACTGGAAAACTCAGCCACATGTCAAAATCAAAAGGGAGAGGGGACCCCCTGGAAGAACATGCCATAGCTGGCTGCAGCTGTTCTGATGCTGTACTCTTTTAGATGCCTATGAAGCTTGATTGTTTTTTCCTGGATTCTAGGTTAACTTTTTATTGGGCTTGTGCTTGAAGCAATCGTGGCAATGTAGCCATGGTGGTCCAGGTACATAATTAGAGTCAGATTAGTAGATACAAGCAAATTTTTTTTTTCTCAGATTTTCTGGAATGATTTAGAGAATAGAATTATGAGTTGGAAGTGTTTCTGTTCTAAAAAATCTCTAGTCAGCTCTGTGTTGATTGTGCTTTTATGTGGCCTTGTATGCCTCTAAAGCCCCTTCCACACATGGTAACAAAAGTGCCATTATGCATGCAAACATCTTTTAAAAGAAAAAAAAAATTGTGTATTTTCATCTCTGTGCCAATAAAAACTATGTATGTCATGACCACTAAAATCTAAGTTGTGGGATTGAAATCCACTGCTAAAAATGTTCCCCATAATATCTGATGTATGCATATGTGTGGAAGCTACAGTGCAGAAGACATTCCGTGACAGTGCAGGTGCCTTAGATAAGTCAGTTAAAACAGGTCTGAACGTGTTTAAGGGGATTAGAAACAAAAGAAAAGGTTTTGGTAAAATTTAACCAGTGTTTCACTATGGCTTGACAGATGAAAATGAAAACACAAGGCAAAGATGCTTTAGTGATTCGGAATTCTGAGTCTGTCCCTATAAGACTGCAATTTTGTTGAATCACTTCTTTTGCCTCTGTTTTCACCTTTTCTTCATTTTATTTTCTCTGTCTTAATGTTGTTCTGGTTTGGTTTTGATGACTTTCTCTTTTAATATTCTCTCGGGATGGGTTGTGTTAAATTAGTATAGTAGATATTTCGTGGGCCATGTTGTTTTATGAAGACCCTTCTAAGAGTATGAACATTTGTATTACCCTCGCTAGCAAAATTACTAAGTAGTTATAAGTAACGAGCTGCTCATTTGCTAGTTGTCATGTCTTCATTTTATGTCATTTGACTAAAATGTCAGTCTTAAATCAAAGGGAAGACTGTCATAGTCTTACTGTCTGAGATCATCTTGCTGTCTAAGCAAGCATTGCATCTTCCTATGGCCTCAAGACTCGATCTTACACTCCAGTGGTTTGGAAATTTCTACATAATAGGTGTGCTTATATGAAGGTATTGCTAACCTCTGGACAGGGAACTAGTTCCCTGATGTGAGGAGCTAGTTGAGGCCTGCCGATTGCATAGGGATTAAATTTAAAAAAAAAAAAAATCGGTCATGAGTTATGATTGATGTGTAGTTTCTTCTGGTAACTACTCTTTCTTCCTCTAGCAAATATTGCTCAATCGTTGAAATCTTAGGTGACAGTAAGCAATGGCACAGTTATGTCATCTTCCTAGGATCTCTGATTCTTCGAGGATTGAAAAGTGCACGTTCAGTAAAGTGGTTAATAAGGCTGCCTTTTCCTTTTTGAACCAGAGTTGTGTTTATTGCACCTATCTTGGTTGTTCTTAGAAGTTTTCTGGAGTACCTTGTTTTTCTCTGCATTTGACAGAAGAGTTTAATATAGTAGCTGAAAAATCTGGTAAAGGAAGTGTTGGCTGTTAAGTCTGTGATAAAGACTGCAGCAGAAATACCTAGATAGATTCCTGACTTTTTTCTTTTTTCTTTCTTTTCATTCATCCTCATTTTTTTCATTGTATCACTTCACTGCACTGCTGAGCCTCCATTTTTCTTGCCCAGTTCAGTTTATTCTTGTGCCTTTTGTCTGTGCTATTGTTTGTAGAGCCGTTGGCCCTGTTTCGCTGTGTAACGATGCACAGAATCTCACAGTCGTCGCTTCTTTTTGAGTTTCTCCTGCAAAAAACCCAACTCTATTTTTGTCTCTATATAAAAAGCGATATGAAATTATCTCATTGCTTAGGTGTGATCTGTGCATGTGTTTAAATGCTGAGTCCCATTACGACTTTTCTGGGGAAAAACTGTTGAATAACTGACCTTCACAAATCCAGAGACATCTCTTTCCCAACATGGAATACTTTTCTAATTACAGAAAATGATGACTTTTAGATATAAGAGAACTTGTTCCCCTATGTTTGCACAGAAATTTGTGCTTTTTTTTTTTAAATTATAACTTTTTTAGATTTGCGAACTTTGTCTTTTCTCTCTCTGAATGACTAGAATTAGTCTGTCTAAAAATCTGACTTCGTACTTAGAAAATAAGAATTGATTCATGTAACGGTGAACATTTCAAATTTTTATCTTTTTTCTGTAGGAAATTAAGTTTTTCTGTATTTTAGTTTAATAAATTCTAACATTTTCTAGCTGCTTTGTTTGGGGGATCCTTTCCTGTTTTATTTTTTTGTTAGTCAAATATGTAATGATAATGATGTGATACAATTGCAGAGTGAAAAGCGACTATTTTTTTTGTAGATGAGCTGGTGACACAGTATGTTTCAGAACTACAAAACACAGAGGAAATGATTCGTTGTGGCTTTTCACGAGCTCTTGGTGCCCTTCCAAGATTTCTGCTAAAGGGCAGGCTCCAACAGGTGAGAAAATATGGTCATTGTAATGGGAAGAGAGGGCACACAGTATTTTGAATTAAACCTATGATCGTAATCAAATAAATAATAATGATCGTAATTAAAGGTCTTTGTGAAAGGGGTTTGGATTGTAATGTACAGTAACTCCAGAAAATCATCATTAGTTTAGTCTGCCCTGATTCTGATAATTAAAGCTTAGTGTTGCTTTAGTAGTGTTAATGGAGATGCCAGAGATTGAATTATCCCTTTGCCACGGAACATCTGTCTAAAGGGAAAAGTGAGGCTTGCTGACACTGTTAACTGCTTGGTTCTCTCATGTGTGATTAAGCTCATTTTAATACGATATCTAACTTATAAATAATGCATTGGATTTAAATATTTCAAATTTTGTATTTTTTTCAGGTTTTGGAAGGTTTGAAAAAAGTTACCTTAATTTCCTCTGGAAACGTGAGCTTTGCAGAATCCAGAAGAGATGCCCTGATAGCAATTGCAAAGTATGTTAATCATCTTTATTTTTTTCTAATATTAATTTTTTCTCTAGAAGTTTTCACAGAATCATAGAATGGTTTGGGTTGGGAGGAACCTTAAAGGTCATTTTCTCCTGTTCATTCTGCTTTCTGTTACAGCGTGGTTCTTGAAATCAGTTACACCGTGACACGTGCATTTTTAGTGGGGGACTATGGCATCTGCATTATTCAATATACCTTTGGTTCAGAGAATTATCACACATCTGGGGATGGAGTACAACTCTGATGGTGGTGTGGGTTTTTTTAAATCAATTCTTTGAATAGCTAGAGTATATTTTAAAGTTCACCTTTCTCGTGGGCTGCGTTTTAGTGAGCTTTAGTGAGGAGGAAGAATATATTTTTTTTCCATTTTCTGAGCAGGAAGATTGAATTGGTTTAGAGAAATTGTACCTTTTCTCTAAAGGATTATTTTCTGTTGTGACATGCCACAGTGTAGTTAGTGTTAACGGTATCATAGTATACGTGCTCTTAAACTGCTACAGTGCAAAAAAAAAAAAATCTTTCTCTTGTTAACTAGGCCTTCAATGTAAAGAAGTTTGTTGATGTCAAATTCAATGCACATTATATTAGTCCATTGCTCTTCTTGCTTGCTTCATTTTAAGGCAAGTTCAGAAACTGACAGGTACTTCAAGCATACTCCTTTGTGTAGTATTATAGACATAAAACCAGTCTGCTTATCTGCTGAGTTTTTTGCCTTACCAGTGTTCCTTTAAACCTGAATGCTGATCAGAAGTCCTCTGGTCAGCTATAATACAGTAGGCTCAGAAATATTCTGTGTGCTGTTGAGGCAGATGTTACAGGTGTTTAGAATATTGTGTATCTGGGGAATTTTTATTAAGCAACAGAACAAAGCTATCATCTTAATGTTTCTCCCCCCACTTTCTCTTTTTAAAGGGTTTGCCAGACAGTAGGTGTAAAGGGAGAAGGATCCCCGGAGGAGTATGTCTGCAAAGATAACATTGCTCAGATTTATGCTACACTCCTTAGTGGTGTGAATGACTACACCACAGACAGCCGAGGAGATGTTGGTGGATGGTAAGATGCCTTACAAACAGAGACGTAAACTTACTTGTGTTTGCTGTCTAATTAAAAACTGGTGTATTTTCAAACCCTGTTAGAAATAGATAGCTCCCAGCTTTTGGTGGTTTGGGTATAGGTAGAAGTGCACTGGCAGAAAAGGAGTAGGAAGTGAGAGGAAAGGCTGACAAGAATTTGTCCCTTGCCTTGGAAGCTGGGAAGATGGGGACTATTGTGTTTTAAACTGAAGTTCAGCCTTATTCTGGATTTTATTTTAGTGAATATCAGGAATGTGTTTAGTTGTAAAAAGTACAGAGATTTTACGACATTATCTCTGTTTCTCTGAGATAGTACATTTACTTGTTGAACACTCCTATTCGTTCGTGTTGTGGGGATTTTTTGCCAGGAGAGGGAGCAGTTGCATAACATGTTAGTGGCAAATTTTGAAGGATGGTAGCTCTAACTGAGATGGATAAAAACTTAATAAATTGTGCTGTGGTATTATTGACTGTTCTATAAGTTTAGATTTTCCATTATTTCACCTGTGCAAAGTCAAAGAGAGATATTTTGTGCCATGTTAGTATTGGGCACTTTTTAAATTGACTAGCCTTGTTCCTTTAGGGTACTTCACTAAAATATTTACAAATGTGTTGGAAAAGTACACAGGGTAAATAATCCAGACTAATCTTATCAGCCTGAGTTAATATTTGTGTGTTTGTATTTTTCTTGTTTTGTATAATGATACCCAGCTCCTCAGCCTTCCCTACCTGTTGTTGAAATTGCCATATGGCAGGGCATAATAACACAGGACAAGAAATCAGAGAAAAGTAGGCGTGTTTGACATCTCAAACTTAGAAGAAGAAGAAAGAAGGATGCAAACTAGTAAGGATCAAGATCAGATCACTCCAGCTTGCACGAGGGAAGGAGCTTGGCTTTCCCTCTCCTTCCTCAGCTGCCAAAGAAGCAAGGGGGAGGTGAATGGGTCTGTGCTCAGAGAACTTAGTAACGCAAGGTGGACACAGGTGTAGCTGAAAGAAAAAGTAAGAGCAACCATATAGGGTTGAAGAGTCAGAGAAGGAGAAGAGATACTAAGCTTTTTGCTTTCAAAATTAGGTGAGATACTGAAGTAGATAAGAAGCTGACTGAGTGTAATTAGGCATTCAAGTTAACTTCCACGTCTGACAGCTCTCACTTACGTTCCCCATACCTATTGTTTATCCTTCTGTTTATGTCTTAATTTAAAAACAAAACTCTACAAAGTGGACATTTTCAAAGAAAACCTAAGGAAATTAAGTTCCCAACACCCATTAACATTCAAATGTGCTTTAAGCACCAGATTCTTCTTTGGCAGCTCCAGCCGAAATCAAGTCAAGAAACATGTAAATTAAAGGGGGAAGGGAATCCTTTCTCACAGCAAACTGTTGTCTCCTAAATATTTTTGTGGCCTCCCAAATATGAATGTTTTCTCATTCTGTTTCTTTTAAACCACTGACTAAGATGGAAAGATATGGGGAGGTCTCTGGAGAGACCTTTTCTTTGGTGTGTAATTTTTGTGTTTCTTTAATGGAATCGTGGGAAAGTTTAACCAACTTTGCTTTCCATATGCTAACTTTACTTTTCCTTTGACAGATTGTTTGCTGGGACTTGTCCAATCTGTCTACAGGTGTTAGACTTGAATATCTAAGAGTCAGATACTATATGAAAAAAGTAGAAAAACATCCTTTGATGAAAGATTGCCAAACTTGTATTAAATTACTTAGGAAAAAATGATGTAATTTACCTTTTTCACCATTATAACAAATGTCCCACCCAGTTTTAGATTGGATAGGCAACTATTTTCAGCTTGTTTTGGAAATCAGAAACAAGAGTATGTCTTTTCACAGTAGAGAAGTACCTTTTCATATACTTTTATATATAATTTTAATTATCACTGAGAAAGGCTAACATTACCATGAGTGACTAATGTGATGAATGTGTTGATCCTGGTCTCCTCTGGAATCATGTAACCATCTGAGGATCTGCCATGGTGCTGCCCCTATCTCAAGAAAGAAACTACTTTTAACAACTCATTTATTGACAAGGCTTCTGGTTTAAAACAAGTGTATTGATTTTGGGTTTTGATTGAAATTACACTCTTTATCTTTCTTTTATATTGAGACTAGATTTAGACATTTTGAAGGCAGAAAATCTTCATCATATAAATAACATGCGCTTCAAGCACAAACTAGTGTCACTTTAGCTAATCTTTTTTCCATAAAACTAATTATTATTTAGCCACTGAAGCCATTCTGAATCACTTTTTAAAAAAATGTTAGAAGTCTTAAGCTTGAAACTTTACAAGAATATGACTCTTAACAGTGTTTAAATATCTTGTCAAAGTATGGGTTGGCCTTTTTAGAAGGTGATTTGAAGCAGACGAAGCACTTACGTTTAAATACATCTACTCGCACACTAAGTATTACTAATAGTTATCAGTTTTAACCTTCTTAAAATAAATAATAAACCTAACGACATCTGGCTGGAATAAAAAATAAGATGGTGAGGCAGGGGGCTTGCCTGGAAACCAGGATAACTGTTGTACTCTCAGTGGACATGTGGCTTCACAGGATGGGGCCGGGGGGTACAGCTGTACACAGTCCTCTTCCTCCCAAAAATATCATAGCTGCTCTCAGGGGTCAATGCTTTACTTGTTTTGAATTCTTTGCCAGTGTCTGTTTAACTTAATTGCCAATGTATGTATTTAAATAAATACTGCTAGAACTGCTGTAATGTATGTCTGTTTCGACAGGGTACGTGAAGCTGCTATGACAAGTTTAATGGAAGTGACGGTACACAGTCCTCTTCCTCCCAAAAATATCATAGCTGCTCTCAGGGGTCAATGCTTTACTTGTTTTGAATTCTTTGCCAGTGTCTGTTTAACTTAATTGCCAATGTATGTATTTAAATAAATACTGCTAGAACTGCTGTAATGTATGTCTGTTTCGACAGGGTACGTGAAGCTGCTATGACAAGTTTAATGGAAGTGACGCTTCTGCTGGTTCAGAACGAAGCGGAGTTATTTAATGCCAACGTGTATGCTACTTGTACTGTTTGTGTCTTATCTCTTACAACTGCATTCTAGTCCTTACAAGAAAGTTTTGTTTACATATTGTATATTTACTCCTTTATCAAGTGTGACAGAACTTTTGATAGAAGTGCATCAAACTTTCACCCATACAGAAGCTGAGAATATTGTGTCTGCTTTTCAGAGAAACTGGGTGGCAGTCCCACCTTTGAATACAGTGCCTCTGTGAGATTGGGTCTGTACTTGCCGCCTCTGCAGAGCTTGCCAGTATTGTTCACTTAAACAGAAAGCAAACTTGCCTGCTTATCCAGAGCATCACAGCGTTAATTTGGAACGTGATAAAATGTGGAGATGAGTCTATATTAATTTCTGTTTTCTTTTTAGAATTATTAGTAAGGAAATACAGAAAAACATAATTTACACTGAGATTCTGATTTTTAATTTCATTATACAATACTCCCAATAGTAAAACAAACAAACAAACAAGAATACTTACGTGTTTTTAAGCATAGCTTGAGCTGCAGCAAAACTTTCCTAATAATGCTGTTGGTTTATGGACAGAACATGCCCAATACTTAGCTGAATATATACTTGATTTTTTAAAAAATTTTAAAAAGCCCAAACTTCGAAGGAAAATACTGAATTCTGTAGGAATACGCTACTCAGGCAGTGCCCGTTGTCTAGAGGCTTCCTCCTACTGGTCTGCTGCAGACATAGATCATTCACATGAGACTTAGAAAAATATTCCAGCCAGCTGGATCACATTTTCTAAATATTCTGGGTCCTACTGTAGCTGCTTTTACTATCATTAGGTGTCCTTTCTGAAGGTGTAAAGGGTCTCATGGAACAATATTTTGTAGATGAGAGTTCAGTTATGAATGTGAGCAAAATAGGATACAGTTAAAAACTAGCCAGAGTTGAAGATGTAATTAATTTGGGATATATGAGATTTGAAATAGATCTTGTCCTCTGGTATGTATGCAATTTTCTGCTTGAAAATGTGCTTTTCTCAAGGTTCCCACTCTATTTCCATCTGAAATGTGGGAGTTCATGCAAACCATAAAGCACCTTCTTATCTTTTTAGGTGAATATAAAATATTGTGTAATATTAATGTCATGACATTTTTAAATTGATTTATGGAGGACAAAGCTTTAAAGATTCTGTCACCATGTTGATGTCTTAAATCATTTGTACATTTATTTTTAAGAATTAAACCAGAATATTTTCATAGAAGGATATTTTTTGTATAATTGCAACAATTTTAAATTTGAGTACACATTCTACTGATTAAATTATGTGATTGTTTTCTTCTTTGTAGCTGCAAACAGATTATGTGCTGGCTGGCCCAACAGTCCGCTGAAAAAATTGATAAATTTCGAGCTCATGCAGGATCAGTGTTCCTTACTCTTTTACATTTTGACCAGCCTCCAGTTCCACACATACCTCATCGAGAAGAGCTAGAGAGGATATTTCCAAGGTAATATATTGAAGAAGATATCCTAAACCAGTGACAATAAAAAGATGCATGTACACAGTTACACCTAACACAAGCAACCTGATGTAATTTCTGTGTCCAAATGCCTGCTGTGCATATTGAGGGAGTGGAACGCAAGAACTTGTATTCTCAGTGTAGCGAAAAGTGCACGTGAAAAGGAAACTGCGGTTCAAATCCCTGATCGGAATCAGAACAAGGACTTGAAGATTGCTGCACTTTTCTGTCAGTGGCTGAAGTTTTGATTTGTATTTTCCTGATATGCTTAAAGAACAATGATTAATTTGATTTTTAGGTAATTCAGACTTTCTTCACAAACATGCTGCTTGAGGATGAGCTGCTATGATAGGAATGTGCGGAGAATAAAGACAGTGCACACATCAAAGTTGGGTTTTTTTTTTTTCCTTCCCCTTTCCCCAGGTCAGAGAAAGAGACTGTAAACTGGAATGCCGCATCAGAAGCTTTCCCTCAAATCACCCAGCTTTTGGCTTTGCCAGTGTACCAGTACTATGTGCTTTTGGGTCTCACAGTGTCTGTTGGTGGATTAACAGAGACAACGGTAAGAAAGCAGAATGACTTTCCTGTTTGGTGGGAGAAATTGTTGACTGTTTAGTCTGTTACAATGGGTATTGCAGATAGTTATTCAGAGAATATATATACATCTGAGAATTTCAGATGTAAGATTTTTTAAAAGAAATGAAGTCATACTTGTAAACCTGATGGGCTTTATATTTTTCATATTTAAAAGTATTTTCTTCAGTTATTGAACATGCAGGTAACAAGGAGTGAGGACACTTTGTTTCTCATTTCCTGACCTGATAGACGCTGAGTGTTCCAGCCTGTTAGCTCAGTCACCTCTTAAGTTTATTTGCTCGCCTTTCCAAGCTCTTAAGAGAGGAAGAGCCATTCAGCTTGCTAAATGTTGTGGCTAAATGCGAAGTGGTTGCTCTTTTTAAATGTGGTGAATCCCTGTTTTCATTTGTAACCTGTTCTGTTTTATTTGATGGGGTTTTTTTAATTAGGAAATGATACAAGGTATTAATAATTAGTTGTCAAAATGTGTTAAAAGTATGTTCAGATTTTTTTTGTTAATTTGATACACTTTCTATAAAAGTACCAAATTGTTACCAAAAGTTACATTATGAAAAACTACCATTCAAATGTCTGAGTCCTCTGTGCTTTGCAATCTCTATTTCAATCCTCTGTGCATGAACAGTGCCTTTATTACTGGTTTTGGTAATCTCTTACGCTGCCAAAATCTTCCAGACTTTATTATCATTTTAGTGTAGCCTGTCCTTATATTGCAGCTTGTCTTGCTAGTTTCAGAATTCTTGGTTTCAAGGTATTTGGCTTCTTGCTTTTTTGTTACTTGATATAGCTAAAGATGTAACCTATATGAAAACAGCTGTTGGGGTAAAGACACGGTTCAATATGAGATTCAAGATGACGCTGCAGAGAAATATCAGACCAGTAGCAGAATATTCTGGACTGTCAGTTAAATCTTTACATTGCAGTGGCCCTGTAACAGGAGGAGGAGGTCATGAGTCAGCACCTCAGCAGTGTTTGTTTCTAATTAAGATTGCCATGTCTAATGAAGAAAGCTGGTAGAAAAGTGGTAGGTGTTGGGCAAAATAGTTTTTGTGGAGACAGAACAGCTCCTGCTGGGTTCACAGAAGGAAGGAGGTAATCATTCTGAACTTGGCTCCCTTGGCTTCCGCTGTTCAGAATGTGCCCCAATGCCAGGTTTTGCCTGGTGCCATGGGTTCTGTGCTCCTGATCCAGAGATGGCCACAGGCCTCTGGGTTTCATGTAGCTGAGGGTTTGGTGTCTGTGCAGTCTCATATATTTAAACCAGTTTTGAGAATTTTAATGATTCTAAAATGTTTCTAATTATATAGCAACGGATTTTTTAAAACTTTGAAAACATATGCTTATTGGTTTGTGACAATAATTATCGGATAGACAATGTAACTCTTAACAGATTTTTTTAATAGCAGACATGCACATGAAATTCAGCTTTTGGTCAAACACAGTTAATTATAGGAGGCTCCACCAAAACCAAAGTTATATGTACAAGTATAAAAAGGGAGGAAAGTTGTGGAGGAGCAGACATTCTGACTGCTAACTGAGGTTTGAGGAAAGTTCTTATTCAACATTTAAATATATATATAAAAAAATTTTTTTTTTTTTTTTTTTTGAGTTCTGGTTGTGCTTGGTTTTGGAAAGTGTAAACAGTTCAGTTACTTCTAGCTCCCTTCCCTTGTTACCATCTGCCAGTATATTTAAGGGAAACTTTCTGTACTGTTTTCAAAATATGATTTTGAAATGTTAACTTTCTGTGACCCTGCATTTTTCTTTCATGCTAAAGGCTTGTTCCGGTTAAAATATTCTCAAGGGCTTTGGCTTTTGAAAGAAGATGACCTAATTCTCTTTCGAGCCAGATAGAAGTGCAAGGGAGGCTCAAAGTATAGGGTACTTGGGATTCTACACTGTGTGCTGAAATACATTTAATATTTAAAATGTGATATATAAATTAGAAATGATGTGTCTTATTATGACTTGTGTTTCAAACTATTCTGTCAAAGCCTGTAGTGCTCCTTACTGAATATCCAGGGACTGATTTAAAACATTAAGAGAAAATTTTAAGAAATGTTCCTATTAAATCCATATGAAGAAGCAGATTTTTAAAATCTTGGATAAAGGAAAAAGATTATTCACATACGTATTCTTGCAAGAAGTTGTCTGTGTTTTTGTGATCTCTCCTTTCTTCCTCCTCACTTAAAAAAATACATACACACATACACATGTGGACATAGAATTTAGAAAGTTAGAAGATACTCATATACTGCAAGATAATCTGAGCTCAAATGGCGATTTGTCTTTAAATCATCTTGGGGAGTTAGTAGGAGAAAGGCTCTATTGTAATTCAGTGGTCAGTGGCTATTCTTCCGTGGTTGAAATTGCTCTGCAGTATATTTAGCAAGAGTAGTTCTTTGTTTTGCTTTTTAAAGAGATTTTCTGAAATGAGCTGTGTGGGGTATCTCAGAAATATTTTGGTGGCAGCATGGTTGCTGAAAGAATTGTAGCTCAAGCATTTGAAGTAATCTGGAAAAACAGAAGATGTCATCCCCTTTGGGATTTGGCATTCTGCAACGCTGCCTTGGTTGAAAGGGCACTTTCTCTATGTAAAAGAATCTTCTATTTATATATCTGGCCCACAATGATGCATATTTCTTATGGCTGCATAAAATATCCTCTCAGTATATGGAGATCAGAACTATACAATGGTGTTCTTTCTCCAGTTCACAAACCCTGTAGTTTCAGGGGTTGGGATATAATTTTGATATAATTTCATGATTGTTCAACTACACTACATCTAAAATTTTGTCAAAGTACAGAATGTCCTATGATTCCCCTCACCCCATAAAGAGTGAAAATTACATTTTAAAATGTTACAGTAATATTAAGTAAAACCTTAAATAAAAAAACCCCTACAACCTATTTGGGAAATTAAGTTTTCTCCCGAGCCAGTGCCAGGAATCCAGGATAAGATGCCAAAGACCTGTAACAATTGGAGCAGCCAGTTCCAAAACTGCCCGATGAATGCATGTGTATGTTAAAGCACCTGACAAAAATTAAAGCCTGTCTACGGCACACGGATGTTAACATTATGTATGTGCCAAATACATTATACGATTTATGGTTTACTTCCCTCCAAACAGACTTATTGTTTGCCAGTTATGTTTATGACTGTACGCACTGTTTGGAGAAAATACCAGGCTTTGAACAGCTGTGTGAGTGCTTATAAATGGAAATGTTGGGGCGTTCGTAGGTGATGTTCTAAAACATCTGGTTACTGTGACGAACTGTTTGCAAATTAATGCATATTTGGGTTGGAGGAACAGGCCCCAAATCCAGTTTTCTTGGTTGACATTTCTAGAGCAAAATACATTTGAGAAGAATTTCTGTCATTCCTTTTTTAAAGAAAATAGTAGTGTGAATTATTATGTTCGTACTTCTCATAAAATATCACTGACTTGAGTGTTAGAGTTACGGGCCTCCGAAGATTTGATTTATTAAAAAGAGCGTTGCAAATAAAACAAGGGAGACGTGGTTTCACTTGCGCTAAAATTTAACCGATACGTAATTTTTTCTGAAGTTACTGGGAAAATAAGCTACTGCCACATCAGGGCTGTAAATTTGTTGGGATTAGAAATGATCCCAAACCAGTGTTGCTTATTGAGCGTAGCATGGTTCCTTCTGCACGTGTTACAGGAATGCTCTGACTCTGGGAGCGGGTCTTTCTCTGCTGAAATGCTTCCATGAAAGCTGGAGCCTTCAGCAGTTGTGCTGATTTTGTCCAGGCCTTTCCAGCAATTATTCGCTCGACTTCCATTTGTGGTGCCTTAGGTGCAGCAGACTGAATTCTGTTCAGATAGCGGGGGCTGCGAGGAGACAACCGTTAGGGAAAAAAACTGCTTAACATCTTCAGTACAGACTCTTCCTCTCTCGTCCTCAGGGGAAGTCAATTAATAGTTAAAAAATGAGCCTGGAAACTAAAATTCCTGCCTCTTCCAGAAATGCAGAATGTGAGCATGAGTAGTGATGCCCATATAGCCGGTTGCAGTCCTTGTCCCGCTGCTCAAGGATGTGCCGGTAGCTGCCTGGGGGCATGGATCCCGCAGGAAAGGGGGATCCCACGGAGCCTCTGCGCTCCCCTCCTGCCCCGAAGATCTGGGAGAGGTGACGCCGGCCTGGCTTGCGGCCACGCAAAAAATCCTCGGGAGTGGGGACCGAGCGTGAAGGCTGCAGCCCATGATACCAGACAGCTGGTGTGACCCGACTGGACGGCTTCCAGCTGAGCCCTGAACCTCCTCCTGCCATCTTTCAAAACTCGCTGATTCACATCAGAAAGCTAAACCAAGAGTCATTATTTCTGAGTTGTTTTTAATTTTTAACCCGAGTTTACTGCTGGTTTGTGCGGCCTGCACCATGTGCCCAGGAGCTTGCCGGCATTTTTCAATTACATCAGCGTGTTTAATAAATATTACCTCTTGAACTTCTTGTGTACTCTTCAACTTTCAGAGCCATAACAATATTATTATTTGAAGTAAAGCAGAATAATCATAGCGGTTTGAGGATGTTTTATTTTGAGAGAAAGAAAATGATGAACCTTTAATGTGGTCTTTTTGCCTATGGTGGCAAAACTTAAAAAGGAGAAAACCCCTTCCTTGGAAAAGGGTTGATGAAAGTAAAACAGCCACCTTCCTGTCGAATGTTGATGCCTAATTTATACACACAGCTGCTGTTGGAAGAGTGGGTTCCCAGTGCAGGTGTACAGAGGGATAAGCATAATTCCGTGTAGCCCTCGTTTCCCTGCGTTGCAGCGGGGTTTATTCCCTCTGCCTTCATTGGAGGTTCCTTCTCTCGTAGCTCCGATACTCTGCCCAGAGCCTTTTTGACTACATGAAGAAAATCAAGAATGATTCCTGTGCTATGCAGAGTTTTTGTGAGACGTTGCTAAAGGTCTTTGAGGACAACCTGCGGAATGACCGGTAATGTTTTTCTTTTGCTTTTTGATCTTTAACAGCAGGACTACTTGAAGTCAGGCACTTTCTGAATGGGCCTGGATGCCTGAGCTGTGTAAATTTGCTTTAACACAGCTGTTGGGCACTTTGGTAAAACATATAACAAAGGAGTGGTGGTGGAATACTTTGCAGTTACTATAGTTTAATATTGCACATAATGTGATAAGCACCCGTTTTTATATAGTGCGATATTGGGGATTCTATTTTGCTGCACACTTTTCAGTGTAGTCCAGCCTGCATTTTGTTTAAATAGTGTTTTTTTCACAAATATTTGAAGTATAATTTTCTTGTGAAGATTTGTCTTTAAAGGTGAGTCATTCTGCATAATGAGGTTAATTTCTTTAAGCCGCATTTATCAAACATGTGCAAAATAGAGAATATTCCCTAGGGGAAAAATCCCGCAACTATTAATAGAATTTTCAGTTTTATTTTGTTTCTTGTCTCAGCTGTTGAAAGAGAAAACATGACCATAGTTATCCTGCCTGACATGTTGTGTGTTGGTTCATTTGGTAGTTACCTGTAGTGAGAAGGTGTTGTAGCTTCTGATAACATTTTGTGGAATACGTTGTTTATACTAGAAAATAAATTAATATTTTCTACTACTGTTAATTGTTTTTTCAGGACCCTGCAAGTTTAAACCAGGCGTGTTGTTAATTAGGTTTTTTCCTTTTGGCTGTAACGGAATCTCCCCCTCTCAGCCAACAAGGATGATTTAGCCAACACACAGAAGTTACCAAGCAACCCTCCTCTGTGTAAATTAGAGTTCTAATTTAAATATGTGTAGGTAGATAGGAAGTTTCTTTCCTTGCTTCTAATTAAAAATAGTGTATATATGTATGCCAAGAAGTATATTTACATTGATAAATCATTTTCTTTTGTCAGGGTGTCTGTACCTCTCCTGACAATGCTGGACCAAATGCTGGCAAACGGCTGTTTTGATATGTTTACCACGCAAGAGGAGTAAGTTGCTCAAACTCTTTTCTGTTTATTTTCCACCATGCAACAGGCCTCTCTAATCTTACCCTGACTGCTGCTGAATGTTGTTGTAGATGTGGGTGAACGGGACTCTGAAGTGTGTGTGTATATGGGTATAATGTTTTAATCTTCCTGAAGTGGGGCAGCTGTGATAAATTCTGGACCAGATAGCCTTGAAAGGGTCTTGATAAGCATTTTGACTCTCACATCAGTGTAGAAATTGGTTATCGGTTCATTGATTAACAACCAGTACATTAATCAAATCCAGTTTGCGTTGTTCACCTGGCAGACTGGGGCCAGTATCAGATCCATTTTGCTTTTCACCTTTACTAGCTTCCTAAATGCGTGGTTTTGGGAGTGCATTCTTCATTGCACTGTGAGCCTTTAGCAGTGGCAATGTCCTGTTGTGATGGTGCAAACAGTGTGCCTACAAGCTAGTGCTTCCAAAATCCCACGGCTTTTGTTCATGTGAGTATCTCCAAAAAAGTTAATTAAGATTCTAATAAGAAGAATAAAAAAAGCACATCCCTGCTTTTCCACACCAAGCTCAGTCTTCTGGAAGGTATTTAGTTCAGGAATGGATAAACATGAAGAAGAGATTCCAGTGTGAAATGCTGCTTTTTTGCAGATGTTTCGGAAGAGAATGATTTTAATTTCAGTAATACTAAAATATATTCCACGAACTCTCACAGGCAGCATCTTGGCACATCTACAGATATTTGCAGAACTGTACAATGTGAATCCTTCCAGCACGTATACTGGATTTGGAATCTGTTAATCCAAGAATTGCTCACAGCAGATAAATTTGAAAAGCTTTTATCACTCTGAAAGTTTTAATTGAGTTTACTCTTGTTTTCAAGTGTGCATTTAGATAATCTCTCTTAAATCAAATTTGGCAGTCCCTTGCTGAATGGGAACTTAAAATGAATCAAATACTCGCAGATGGAATAAATATTACTTGTTTGGTTTGGTGATCATGGCAGTGATTTGGGACTTCCACATAGGCTCCAGTCTTCCCTGCTGTGGAAGATGATAGATTGTGGGTGGGAATCCGAGATAAAGTCTGCGTCTCCCGTGCCATGGGTCACTGAACAGAAAGCATGTGGGAGCATCGCTGCGTGCCCGTTTGCTCTGGGAGACTCACGCTCAATCCTGTGGTGCCCTTGTAGAGCTTCATTAGAAAGGCCTGAAATCAAATCTAGGGGACTATGGGGGGAGGAGGAAAGATTTTGAAGCTGATCCAAATGTATTTGCTTCCAGTTTGATGACAAAATCAAAAAGGAAAAATAATGATTATACAGCCCAGTGGATCATTCTCATGGCAAAGGAATGAAACATTGGCACGAAGTGCAAGAGCTCGTCGTCGTACAAAAGCTCTGGAAGGTCAGAGCTCTAGGAAGTTTGAAGACAGCTAGAAAGAGAAAGCAATTTTAGTTCATGCCTGTGATAGCTTTTGGTGATATAGGTGCTTGTGGTTGAGAGGTAATGGTGAACAAGTTACTGCGTGTACTTCTCGGAGAGCTCTGGGCTGTGCGGCACTCTGAGAGCCTGTGTGCACAGCAGCTGACCCTGGCACGCGCGGGAGCCCAAAATCACATTTAGTGCAACGTTTGCATTTTCTCACTTTGGCATATGTCGTTCAGGTCTAGTTAGGGATGGATAAGGACTGATCCTGGCTCCGAGACCTGCCGCACTGTTGGGTCATGCCTGCTTCTTTTTGTAGAGAAGAAAAGTGTGATTTTGGGCCTGGCTTCTTGAGTGGGACCATTTACTCCCTTTTCAAAGCAGCACGGCATAAAAGTGTAGAAATATAATGCAGAATGAGCCTAAAAATTGAGATATTCTTCTTGGTGGCATGAAAAGGCCATGTGTGCGTACAGGTTCAGATACTTATATATAAAATATACCTGTAATAAGAGGGATGAGGTGCACAGTTGTTTTTAGAAAAGACATTCTTACTGCTCGTGAGCAACTTTCCTGTTGCTTCCATTCTGCTGTGAACTTCTTGCTTGTCGTAGCAAATGAAAAACATTTCTGAGAAGCTGGGAATGAAACATTACTGTTCCTTGGAGTGTTTGGCTCCTGTTTCATCTCCTACTCTCATTTTTTTACCACATGGGGCTGAGTGGAGTTTTAGCGAGGGAACTTGGGCTGTGGGATGTCCAGCATCAGGATTATGCCTATACCAGATGCTTAATAGTCAACCGTCATGTTATAAAAAAGTATTTGCAAATACATTTTGAAGTTTCAAATGGACATTTCACACTACCCTGGACCTTTTTTTTCTAATAAAACATTAGCAGTCCAGAGCAGGTAAGATCCTACACTGCTTAATTTAAACAGGATTAATAGCTGTTGGCTGAATTAGTTTGACACTTGTTAGGAGCTCAGTGCTCCTGTTAAAGCAAATTGCCACATGGTGTCACTCCTGCCCTGCAGAGGTCTAACCCCTGGTGCATTTTCCTGCCTCTTCACACCATATAGCTCACAAAGTCTAGAATACGCAGTTTGACATTTCATGGAAACATAGAATCACAGACTGGTTTGGGTTGGAAGGGACCTTCCAGACCATCCAGTGCCACCCCCTGCCATGGGCAGGGACACCTCCCACCAGCCCAGGTTGCCCAAAGCCTCATCCAGCCTGGCCTTGAACCCCTCCAGGGATGGGGCATCCACAGCTTCTCTGGGCACCCTGGGCCACTGCCTCACCACCCTTATCGTAAAACTTTTCTCTGTTATATTGAAAGGCTGTAATGAGGTCTGCCCAGAGCCTTCTCTTCTCCAGGCTGAACCAGCCCAACTCTTTCAGCCTTTCTTCATAGCAGAGGTGCTCCAGCCCTGGGATCATTTTTGCAGCTCTCCTCTGGCCCTGCTCCAACAGGTCCATGTCCTTGCTGTGCTGAGGACCCCAGAGCTGGATGCAGCACTGCAGGTAGGGTCTCACGAGGGCGGAGTAGAGGGGGGCAATCCCTGCCATCACCTGCTGGCCATGCTGCTTTGGATGCAGCCCAGGATACAGTTGGCTTCCTGGGCTGCAAGTGCACGTAGGCAGCTCATGTCCAGGTTTTCTCCCACCAGGACCCCCAAGTCCTTCTCCGCAGGGCTGCTTTCGGCCCATTTTGGCTCTTGTCCAATTTGCCCTTGGTGAAGCCGAGGGTATAGTTTTTCTGGAGTAGTTTTGTGGATGAATTTCAGTGTTTGTGAAGTTCTCTGTATGGAGGATCTTGTGATCTCTGTGCAGGAGGGCAAGTGGACTACTGGGTGTTTCTCCTCCATTATTTTGTTTCGAATGCTCGTGTTTAAAGTGAGATTCATTTGTCGTGTGTGGGTCATTCCTCTGCCAGGACCCTGCTG